>NW_007578458.1:261635-282809 GCF_000690725.1 Stegastes partitus
GTCGCTCAGGAAAGCCAAAGTTCTCTACCAGTCGGTCGGTCTGAGGCCGGGCAGGAGGAGCCCGAGGGTGGAGAGGGAGCTGGTGCAGATGGGAGGTCGCCAGGTGCCTGTAGTCCACAACTACGGCCACGGAGGCTGGGGGGTGTCGTTTTCCTGGGGGACCAGCCTGGATGCGCTGGGGCTGGTCAGGCAGTGCCTTCAGGAAATTCCTCTTCAGGCTAAACTGTGAACAAACTCTGCCACTAGATGCTGCTTTAACTCAGAGCCTTAAAATCACAACATATGGAAAGTCAACATATTGACAAATGAACGCATTAAAATGCACAAAAGTAATGACTTGTTGTAGATTTTACATTTAACAGTGTTTAGATGATAAAATAATAATTTAATGTGCTGCTTAAAGTGGTAATTTTTTAATTTTTTTTTTTATTGGGGCTTGTTATGAAGGAATGCCATCAAAAACGCTGCTTTTTCATTTCTGATACCAGTTACTTTTGGGTACTGAAATCTACCTTCAAATGGATGCACTTTTATAAACATCATTAAGACTAGCACAGAGATTAACAGCCTCTAATGCATTTTTTGTAGAGTGCATAGAAAAGAAAGTTTATTAATAACATTTACAAACAGGAAAATACATAAATTACATAAAGAAACTGCTGTCAGACAGTCCGTTGTTAAATGTAACAGAAATTATTCTTTGTGTGGAATAAAAATGTTCAACCACAAAATTGCCATATTTTCTGTCAAAACTTCTGTTTACTTTTTAAAATACACAAGGATATTTTCCAGTGCTTTTTCTGTTGCTGCTTCAGATGTATTTCAATATTTTTTTCTCTATTTTTTTCCTCTCAGCTGCAATGCTTTGTCCTGGAAACATACATTTTATTCATCTATTAATCACCAGATATTTTATTAAACATATTAAACATAGCTCCGTCCTCATATTACATGAGATATCACATACAATACCCTGAAACAACAGCACCTTTATTACATTTAGCCATCATTTATTGTCTGATTTAAACCTTTATACCTGTGAATAGGCCTGTCGTCACTAATGCAGAGACTATATATACTTATAAACAGATAAAAATATGGTTTAGGACCTGCTATGGTGAAAATCAAGTTTCTTTTACCTTGTTTACATGTCAATATGGTTTTAGAAGATATATCATTAGCAAAATGTGCAGTCGATGCAATGACAGAGCGATTCTGCACTGAAACTGCAGTGTATGAATGACAGCAACAAGTCATTTATTGATGAAGGTTTTGCTTTGATGAAATCGTCAGTCCATAAACATGGTTTAAATTGTAGCTACATCTCAGAAAGAAAGTTTTATGATGCACCGCGATCTTTACAGCTGCTTTTCAGTTACATGGTTACATTTCGGAAATATTTGGTTATCTGGAAAAACACTGTATTTCAATCATCCTGAAAAAAAACAGAGTCAATACCTAACAGCAACAATCAGCAGCTGTAAAGTGACACCTTACTTCGCTTCTGAGGTCAGGCCAGAAACTGGCTCCTGTTTCAGATCGTGACTCTGTAACTGGAGTCCTTTCACATTTACACAGTTGACGGATATCTTTACATTTCTTCTCATTTTCAGCCGGCGGGCTTCAGAGGCGGCTGAAACTGAACGACGCTTGTTTTCCTCTGAAGAGATGTGATCTGTGCAGTCAGGCCTGCAGGTAGTTTCTGTTTGTGAGAGCTCTCGGTGTGGGTTTGGTGAAGAAGGTGCAGCTACGTGATGCTTTGACTTGTCTGCCTGGACCGTGGGCGGCGGCTCGAGGTTTGTGCTCTGCGTCGTTTCTGCCTCTTTAGGGGCGAACACTTTGTCTGTGTTTGAAGTGCTGCACACGGCATTGCATGATGTCTGGGAGGATGGAAATGTGGTTGTAAACTGTTTTCGAGGGTTTTCCGTGTGCTGCGTGCTATCCTCAGTCTTTGTGTTGAGATTCCAGTCTTTAAGGTTGAGGAGTTTGCTCTTCTGCTCTTTGTGGAAGGTCTTCAGGGAGGAGCAGCGCCGCAGCAGATTCGGCGCTGTGATTCTTCTCAGCTCCACGCAGCTTTGACTCCTGGGAATATGACCTTCTGCTGAGCTTAATAGTCTTAAGCTGTTCTTAGGGGGTCTACGTGGCAGTAGGACACATGGCAGGTGCTTGGGTTTACCCTCGAGTAAAGTCTTACTGGGGCAGGTGGAGGTCAAGGACTGGGGGAGGACAGGGGACTCTGGGGACGGGAGGTGGCTGGACTGAAAGCCAGACGAGGACCTGCTCATGGCTGAAGGTCTCTTTTTGTCCCTTCCTGAAATAAACAAGTATAGTGTGTGCGGATCATGCAGTGAGCTGAGATATGTCTTGAACACAACAACAGCAGAGGGAAAAAAAATAACAAGTGGCGACTGTGAAAGGAGAGGAGCAGGTTCAGCACAAAAACCTGAATGTGCGCTAAAATGAATGATGAATAAAAGAAAAAGAAGAAAGCAGTCGAGTGTGGTAAAGCATGGAGCAATTTATTCCTCACGCTCAACCATGACAGAAGCACACTTCAGAAAATGCTGAGACTTCAGACCCTAAACCTGCCACACTTCAGTCAGAAGTGGGTTTAACTTTGACCGTGTTACAAATTTTAAGGTTGTCCTACGCCTTCGGCATTTTAGTGCATTTACATTTATACAAAATGCCATATTTCAACAATTATAATTATACTGTTAAGTAAATATTTAAATTCTTCTGCATTACGCAGTTTTCAGGCACATGATAAAATATTGTGCAACATTATATTTTACTGGACTAAAAAAATATACACACAAACAGCAGAATCTTAAGAGAAATCCTATACAAGTGTGGCTGAAGTTGACATTGTTCTCCGACCACGTGACCTTTTGACATTCAGAGCCCTCATTTACAGAAACACTTTGCAGACTGAAGCCAAACCAGATAACCACGGTAACCATAATATAGCTATGAATAAAGCAAGCACTCGCAGTAAATATGTACTGCGATTACTGAGAAAGTTTCTTCTTTTTTTTTTTTTAAACTAATTAAACCTAGAGTTTGTTTAAACACTCTTATCACACATCGGTTCAACAGTCACCAATTTCAGCACGCGGAAAACCACCACACAACTGCAGATCTATTTGTGAGTAGACCTACAAGCTGCTCCACATGTAGATTGTTCGAGGGTGTGAAGAAAAGTCAGTTCAATATGTAGTGAGTTCACTTTCTAGTACTGTAATAGTGTAAAATCTTGTGTTATCGCTGCTCCATTTTGAATGTTATGTTGAGAACTTAATTCTTGTAAAGAAAGGCAAGTAAAGTCAACTCTCCAAAGCACTGAACAGACACAAGCGACTGCAAAACGGTTTCGGTGATGCAGAAACAGAAGAAAGTGTGACTATGAAAAATAGAGCGCCAGGAAGTAAATGTGACAATAGCAGAGTCTTTCCAGAGGAGCATGAAAACTGAGTTTGGTGGCTTGGAATGCTTGAGCATCGAGAAGGACTGGAGACGGCGAGAGTCTTTCTAGAGAAGGATGAGGCAGAAGAGGGCTGAAGAAGAGGACAGTGTTCACAGGCGAGTCAGGCTGTCATTACCATTCTCCAGGTTCTCGTTGCTCTCGTAGCAGCCCGAGTCTCGGGGGGAGTCTCCTAAGAGGCCGCGCCTGTCCAGCAGCAGCTTCTCCTGCGAGCCTCCAGACGGACTGTTTCGCTCGGGGTCGCTGCTCCCTGCAACCACCAACAGGGGGCAGACAGTCACATCTTATGGTCTCAGACAAATACTGCTGTGAAACCAGACACCGTTTATAAAAGATGGATGTGAAAGATGGAACGCAGAAGTAGAAGGTAGATTCTTACGTTGTTGGTTTCACCTCTCATCCAAGGGGGTTTTTCAGTTCTAACTGAATGGAGGGGAGTCCCAGGTATTTATTCTGACCCCCAAATCACATGGTTCATGAACGAATCAAGACTGACATGGGGGATCTCAGAACTGCAATATAAGTATCTAATGAGTGGTGTTGTAGATCCCCTTCTTCGTTTGTAGATGGTTAGTTTAACATCGATCCCTTCCTTAAACACAAACCTGCATTCTCTCTAACAGCCAGCAGGGGGAGATTCCTCTGGTTGCAGAAAGAAGTCTGACTGTATAGAAGTCTATGAGAAAGTAACCCTAATTCTCATTTGAACTGTTACCTCAGTAAACATTTTCCTCATGAGTGTATTGCCCCAGTCGCTAGTTTTAAGCCTTCTTCAATACAACGTGATGTTTATATTTTAAATTATGGTCCCATTTAGGGTAAAATAGCTGTAGCAGGGTATGTTTGTAGGGCGGAGCTACCTAGTAGTTGACTGGCTGCTACCATATCATCATGCATGGTGTGCTCAAGTTCTCATCATGTCCAAGATGGTGAAATTCTAATTCCAAACTTGAGGTTTTAGGATTAGAGTCTACAAACCAATTCGTGACTTCACAGTTGCTACATCCATCTTCTGTAAACAGTCTATGTGTGAAACTCTGTAATTAGCCAAACCTGAAGTACAGCAGTTAAAAACATACAAATTATAGATCATAACCAGAGAGGGAGTCTCTGAGAATCAGTGAGAAACATTTGCTCAAACATCTGCACTGACAGCAGAATCCTACCTTCACCTACACACATATTACAGACATAAACAGTATTTGCAAGGTTGCCAATTAAGCGTTAAGCTTTGTGTAAACCCTGGAATATTCTAACCTTACATTTGATTTGAATTTGCCTGTCATGAGCGTGTTCATCTGACCCACCGTCATACTCCTGCAGCAGCTCCACGGCAGTGAGCAGCACAGCTCTGTGCTGAGGGTCTCTGATGTTCAGCTCATCCAGGTCCTCCTCCTCGAGCAACTTGAACGTGTCCAGATCCTCGTAACCATTGAAAAGGAAGGTGGGAAGATGCTCCTGTGGAGAGGGGAGGATGGATGAGGCACAAAACAGACCAATAAAAATATGTGGGAGGAATTAATTTGATCACACATAACTTGAATCTGTATCTGTGTACTTGTGGATGAAAAATTCAGTGTTCAGCAAGTTTGACATTTTGGATAGGATTGGATTTTGGATTTGCTGACTTGCTGAGTGTGAGATGAAGGCAAGTAAATTAAAGCTTACAAACATGTAATATCTTATTAGAAAAAGAACGTATAAAAAGACAAGTTGTGGACTGAATTTAATGCAGTTAGCCAAGAAAAAAATGAACCACATAAAATCCTCTAAAAGCACAACTTGTCACTGTTACACTTTGTTCTTCTTATGAATTTAACCAACAAGATATATGTTCATTATTGAGCTACTTAGAGAGGTGCAGGTATTCTTAGTTTCTTGGTTCAAGCTTACAACTTAGCAGACAGATACAGGAGTGGCTTCAATTATGTAACTCTCACCAAGAGAGCGAATAACTGCATGTCCCAAAAATGTCAAACTCTTCCTTTTGATGGAGCTAAAACCCATCTCCCACTGGCGTTCCTTTCATCTAACACTCATATCTTTGAGTACACTGAAAATCCCAAAACTGTTTTTGTTTACAACTGTCAAATTAATTCCGATGCGTGTGTCATATAAAATCCCACCTCTGTGTGTGAAACAGGTTTTTAATATGTCACGAGATCATTACTTTGAGGTTGATGCGATCGAGTAGCTCCTCCACAGAGGTGGGTTTGGGTTGCCGGGCCTTCCTCCTCCTGCGTGTCTTTTTGGGCTTCACCTCCTCTTCATTCAGAACATCCACATAGATGAACTTGAAGGTGCCGACTTTGCCGTTGAGCATCCCCATCCACGTTCCCATCGGAGGCTTGCTGATGATGTCGATGACATCTCCGCTCTGCAAAACCACACCAGTGACGCTTGAGGTTCTTTTGAAAACCTAAGCTCATCTCTGCGTAGTGTGTGATTTAATGTAGCGTACCTTCAATTTGAGGGAGTCGGTGTCGTATGGACTTGGGGTGAAGTCGGTGTGAACCAGAGCTCGTCCACAGAAGGGTCCACGGTAAGGCAGCTCATCTTCCTCTCCATCCTCAGACTTCACGCTCTCTCTGTTGCTGTTGGAGGAATCAGTGGTGCCCACTGTCTGACCGCCTACACAAATACCAAAAGAACAGATCCTTTATGTGTTTTTTTAACCTGACCGAAGTGTCAGAAGTTAACAGTTTTCCGCACAGATGAATATGGCGAGACCAGAACGTTTAGACTATCTCAAAGGCGATTTAAAGTCCTTCAAACACGTGTACGATAAACACCGCACATCTGGTGTTCCAAGGACAAGCTAAAACAAACACTGGGGATTATTTGCACGTACACCCAGATCTGTAAAGACTTACTCATGGAACTTTGTCCGCTGAGGGAGCTCCTCAGGCTTTCCACAGAGCCTCCTGGCTTCAGTTTGGGTTTCTCCAAAGAGTCAGAGTCTGTCGGAGGCGAGTGAGGGCAGCTGGATAGTCGGTCTGGGCTTGACTAAGACACAGAAGGAAAAAACAATGATAAAACATGCTTCACAGTCATCACAACATCACCACAACGTACAATCTGCAACAGTAACGCAGATAAACGCTTCTAAAACCTACCTGTTCCGAGAGAGAACAGTGGTATCTCTTGGATATGTGTTTTCTCATCGTCTCTCTCACAGACTTGACTTTTTTGCCCAGAGAAATACGGGACATCGTCGGAGACTTAACGCCATCTCTCACACCGCCTTCTCCATCTTTGTTCTAATTTACATGCACACAGAAAAATAAAAAATAAAAAATAAAAAAAAAACAGAAAAAAAACAGAAGCAAATAAGTAAACAAAGTTAAACAGTGTAATTGTTTGACTGAGTTCAGGTAGAATAGTAGTTACATACAATGTTATCATTGTCAGAGATGACAGCGTGCCCTGAGCGGTTGGTCAGGTCAAATCCTCCAAAGCTACAAGCTCTCTGTGGAAAAAAACAAAGTGAAATAAAAAGAGGCGAGATTTTAGAGCATGACTCCAGATATCACTGGAGGAACTGCAGCTTGAGCTTCAGTTCTGTCCATAATTTTGGCTACAATTTGAGTTTTTGTTGAAGAATAAGTTTCAGTTAGGACATATCAGCAGCAAGATTAGATGACCAATTTGTGGAACTTGACTGTTACGAAGAAAATGATTGACTATATTATAGAAAAAGTACATGAGAGTCTCCATTAGTTACTGAAGCAGTCACGTATCAGTCTACAATACAGGTGCTGAAACAAAACATGCAGGCTGGTTTTGCAGAATGCTGATCAGTATCAGTTTAGTTTGGCATTGATGTGACATCTGCAGGGAATTTTTACATACAAAACATAATGTCTGGGCAGGGAGGGAAAACAACTAAACATATCTCAAAGAAGAAACAAACCAGACAAGAAAAATGGAGACAAATCTCAGGAACTGTTTTTAAACAGGAAAGTTTTTCATGACAGCTGGTTTTGGACATGTGTCATGCTGTCCAGAGGGGAAGACAATGAAAAAAGCAGAAACACTTTATCAGTTATGTGAGTTAAATGTTTGCTCATGACTGAACTTATTCTAAAAAGCTGTTTCCATCTCCCGTTATGTGCTTTAACTCTCTTACAATAAAGGCAAAAACCACCCGTAACAATGTGAAGTTTTGGGGAAGCGTTGTCGAATTTTGTCGTTTCCATTAACTTCCTTTAATGCAGTCAACCTCAAAATACATATAAAAACATGTTATGGAAACATATGTTCTGTTTCAAAGGAGTGCAACTGAGAGTATTGAAGGATGGTACTAACACTGGACGTGAAAAGACAGTGGAATATGTAAAGACACTGGATGTTTTTCAGCGTACACACAATGGACAGCTAGAGGACTGTGAGGAGACATTCGCTGAATTTGACAAAGTGTATTGCAATAGAATAGCTGAGTTTATCTTTAATTTTGCACAACAGACCACTGTTAACAATGAACAACTTGTCAAACTGCAGTCCTTCTTCAAAGGCTCCTCTGTACTCACCCCGTGGTGGCTGAGTGGGTTGAGGACCCGGTTACGAAGCTCCCCGTCGGTCACTGATCGTGCAATTGCGGGTTCCTCCTCATTGCAACCCTCCATTTCAGAAACAGAGGAGCCACTGCCCTCAGCCGCCTCCTTCACATCTGCTGCTGCCACACCGGTCTGCTGGTGAACAGGACTCCCGCTAGACTTGCTTAAGGCCTGGAAGATCTTCTGGCTGCTGCAGGTGTCCAGGCTGCTGGATGAAGGGGAGGTGGTCAGGCTGTCTGAGTCCCTGTCGTAGGTAAGTTGTTCCTGCAGAGCTGAAGCCAGCGAGTCCACGGGACAAACTACAGGCTTCCTCTGCACTCCCGAATACAGAGGGAGGCTGGCATCTCCGCAGGGAAGATCTACATTCAGGCTCTCTGGGCGGGAAGAGAGAGAAAAGAGGGGATTAGCATGCAATAAAATAACACTAATATGAGATTACTTGTGTTGTGAATTGAAGACGCATTACTCAAATTGAATTACTATCTGCAGATTTCTAGCAAATATCAGCTCCAGTAGTCAAGTCAGGCCAACACTAGGACATCTCTAACCATCATTCCATTTTTTTTAAAGTTTTGTTGCAGTTCCTCATTGTTTACCTGCTGTTTCAGATGTGTTTACAACCTGCTAAGAAAAATGTACCGGCCAAACACTGAAAACCTTTATGTTTGGAAAGCAATCAAACTGTAATCACGCAGACAAAGATTGGGGGAAAAATAAAGTGAGTGTTCTTCAAACCATTTACTCTGCACCAAGTGAAAACACACAGTAACTACTGTTATCACAGCACGTACGCTTAGTCAAACAGTAATTAGATTCAGCACAATTACTGATATTTTCTCGAGAATCTACGTCACATTCAGCATTGCGGTTTCCCAGGTGCACTATTTCCTCATAATACACGGTCTGCTCTTACTGCAAAGACCAAAATACCTGGGAATTTGATTTGCATAAAAACCGCAACCTGTCTCGCGTGTTTTATTGTGCAGCATCCCATAAAACGACAATGAAAATCCAAATAATGCATCAGTTTCTGCAAAGACTTTGACGTCTGCCATGTGCGCTTTGTTTGATATTTTCTGACAGTGGTTTCAGTACCCTCTGCTCCAGGCCTCTTAGCCTCATCAATTCTGATCAGCTTCTTCTTCACTTTCCGAGTTGAGTTGACCAGTTTGTGGAGCCTCCTGAACGTCACGGATTCCTCTTGTTCGTTGTCTGACAGGTCGCAGGGCTGACAGGAGAGATCGGTAAGAATTCATAAAACATTTAACCTCACAACAGAGCTTTGCAGGTAAGCAGCAATGTGGGTCTTTTAACAGCATACACAAGTTCAGAGGCCTAATATTTGCATGTCAGCTGCGTACATGCTGCAGGTGCATGCTGAAACTATTCGTAGCAAGATATACTTATGTGGTAGGAAACCACAGCAGTGACTGTGAGGACAGCGAGCACGGACTCATAACAGACTACAAAAGATTTTCTATTCGTGGGAAAACAAAAAGCACGTTGCCTGGAAATCACCTTCAACGAAACAAAATAAAAACGTCAGTGGTGCACTTGAAGAAAAAAGGTCATACGTGCTGAAGATTTATACGCTGACCAAAACATTAGCAGCTTCCCAAAATACACATCAAAAGAGAAAATGAAAGCAGATTATACAGCAGAAACTCAAGAAGAAACGCTCTATAATTAACAAAAGATCAACAGGGGAGGAGATGCATCATACAAATATGCAAAAAGAGAAAGTGAGAGGCGAATGCACACAGAGCAAAGAGAAATAGTCAGGCCATCCAGACGAATCTGAAAAATGTGCCCTGAAGCTGAGCCCCCTAATCACCCCACCCATGCATAAAGAGCTGCGGCCTGCATAACAGGGCCCTGTGCTGAATCCACCCGCTCACTGCAGCACAATAGGGGGTTAGCGCTTTGACAGCGATGAATAGAAGTCCGCCCAGTGCCCTGCAGTTGGGAGAGGGCCCTGAGCTGCTGGGCTTTAGAGGGGCCCCGGTTCACTGCCGGGACATGGACAGAGCGAAAGAGAGAGGCACTGTCAACAGCTCAGCAGCCTTGGCACTGGCAGATCAGAGGCCCTCACGCAACAACACACTGCCTGGAGTCGTGATTCAGCATTAAAAAGCAACTAAGATGCCCTCGGAGCTCAGAGACTTACGTTGCAGCCGAGCGACTCGTTTGTGTTGGGGCCGCAGGGGTCGGTCCACTCCGTGAGATCGGGCTTGCATGTTTGTCTGTTTTGTACTTCAAACTCCTTCAGCTGCAAAAAGAGGATGACCCTGTTAGTTAATGATGCATGCGTAGAGTACACTATGTGTAATCTACCAGCTGATCCACTATTTAATTCCTGAACAGCTGGGAAATATGACACTAGTATTTTTTTTCCCCATGCAGATAAACTGTGATTTGACCATATGCCAACATCAGAATGTTACTACGTCCAAAAAAATTAAATGTAGTTGAATATATCATGTAGTAAACAGACAACCTTGACTGATCATTTCTATTTCTTGTAATACATCCAAGATTTGCTCACATTGTCCTACATTCTGATGATGCCTTTATGCAGTCTATCCAAAACAAATGTTCAAAGGGGTTTTGAAGAAATAATCAGAATTCTTGATTGAACAGCAATGTGTTTTTTTTTGAAAGGAACTCAACTTAAAGCACTGCAATTAGTTTACTTTTTCAAAGAAAATTCTGAAAATCACAGAAAAAGAGATAAATACAGCAGTAAAATCAGGTTAAGTGGGATGCCGTATATCGTACCCGTGCCAGGGCTTCCTCTATAGAGATCATATTCTCCTTCACCATCATCATCAGCTGAATACGTTCCTCGTCACTCATGGTGATTTCGCTGGCCACGAAACCGACATCATCACCTGCAAAAAGTCGAAACAAAAAGTTTTACTATACCATCCTGACAAACTCCAAGAGCGTCGAATAATAAAAACACAGAAGTATGTGGCTGAATAACTCCTTTACACAGAAATGCCACATGAATTCGTGTTTATTTGACGCACCTTTAGAAATCTGACGCATCACTCCCTTCTGTGACTTTCGGAAATTCTGCCAAAAAGACTTGCTCTTTCTCTTTCCATCCCATTTTCCTGTTAAATGCAATCAGTTTATTTTAACACAAAGGGAAAAACTAAATCTGAAACAGTATAAACACAAAATTAAACGCATATATTCACACGACTGTTAAACGATAAGTATTGTTCTATACATTTTGCCAAAATACAAAAGTAAAAGCAGATTTAAAAAAATTTTTTTATAAAGGACTGACTTTCTATTTACTGTAAACGCAATTGTTAAAGAAGAAATATCTTTTCTGTAAGGTTCATTGTTGCGTAATTAATCTAGAATAAAACATGCAAAACATTAAAAACACCAATATGTCAGTAAAACTTCAACTTTACCTCCTGATCCATCATCCGAGCTGGATTTGTGCACAGGAAACCTAAAAAATCGAACAACAACATTAGCTTCACTTGAAGAGCTTCAATGAGGATTCAAACCCTCGGACAGAGCAGTACCTGTTATCCAAAGTTATTTTCTTCATTTTCCCTGCTATCTCATCATCTCCCTCATCAAGTGTGTCGTGCGTCAGATTAACAAAAAAAAAAAAAAAGAAAAAAAAAAGAAGCAGTATCACAAAAGCTCACTGTGCCTCATGACAGCAGCGTCGCAGTAAAGCAGAAATCAAAGTAGTGAAAGCAGATGAAACAGACTGACTGCTCTTGGCTGATGAACAGAGGTCAGCGCTCTGCAGCCATCGCTGGAACAATAGAGCCTTTTTCTGATCTGGTTGGGGTTTTGCAGCAGCAGCAGCAGCGCTAACGTGGTCTCTGCATTCTCTGCACACTTTCACCCTCCCTCTTTCTGTCTGTCTGTCTGTCTGTCTGTCTGTCTGAACTGGTTGTTGTGTTCGTCTGTCTTTCTCACAGTCTCTCTCTCCCTCAGATGACACTTGTTTCTGGTTCATCAGTGTTTTACTTTGACAGCAGATCAGATCTCATTTGGGTTTAAGTTTCCTCGCTGATCACAGATACATGACCAGTGCAACACAAGTTAACTTTTTATTAATTAACTGAATTGTCTTCTGGTTTGTCTTTTACAACAGTATATTTGAAGAGATGTGGTTTATCACCTTGCTTTAAAGAACAGTTAACTAAATTATAAGACATATGTGATGTCTCAAGTGTATTAAATGCATATATTTCAGCTTGATGACAGCCCAAAGATTCATCTTGGCTTATTTTTTTCCCCCAAACACCAGGAAACAGATGAAAGTAAAGATGATTTTATACACATATTTCACAGCACCAGCAGAACAGCATGATACTGAAGCTGTGGGTGTAAGTTTTGCTTGAACATCAGGAGGAAACACAGCAAGCAGGTAAACTTGAGGTCCTATTATTCTTGCATTCTGAGAAATTTTTATGCTTCAATTTGTGCTTTTTCTACATAAATTTATGGCAAAATGTCAATTTATGTAAAGGAAAAAAACAAAGGTTCTAGGTGATGTTTCAAAAATATACAAGAACATAAAGCAGTAAATCTCTTAGAAATTTTGCAGTGCTGTAATTCATTGTCCTGTTCGTGGGGGGCAAATGCATGTGTTGCAGGTGATTTAACTCCTGTATCGCCTCTAAAATCTACGTCTGTGACTCAAACTATGGATTGCATTTAGCGTTATAGAGTGAAACGTCATCGTAGTTTTCCCTCTTCCACGTTTTACCATAAAAACTATACGGGAGACAAAATATACACATTTTTGGCTGAAAGATTAAAAGCTCCAAATCACATTCTTTTTTTCTGTGGCTCTCAAAAAGGCTTCACAAGATCTGATTTACTACATCCCATGACATGAAGACACTTTATTGATGAGCCAGGTTAACAAAACAACGATTAGGTGTAATCTTTATAAAATATTCTTATCCTGTAAAGTCACATAGCTATGTTAATGGGTTCCTGTCATGCTTTGTTCTGTCGCGGCTGGTGGCCAGCTGACTTTTGCGATCAGCTGATTGCCAAATCGAGGCGAAAGAGTGAAGCACTGGGAGTCTGTAGGAAACTTCTTAGATTAAAGTGCATCACAAATGGATATTTGTGGAAATAGCTGAAAGCCAGAGAAACAGGGATTATGCATGGAGGAGGATCATCCAGCGACAAATCTGCCAAACCAGTGGGATCTTTTTTCTTTTCTGTTGCTGGGCTATTTTACATTAAACCGATCACAGACTTTTTGCCTCATTGCAGCTACAATGTGGAATACTTTGCTTCTGCAGTTGGACCATTTGGACTCCCTATTTCTGTACAAATTGTGCAGACTTTTAGGTTTCCTATTTTTGTTTTGAATCTGTATGTATGTGAGCGTGCAGTTGCTGCTGAGACACTGTGTGTGCTAATGTGTATTTGGGTTTGATTGTAAATATTCTGGACATAGACTTTAAAACATTATCAACATTTTGCCTTGTCTTTACTTGTTTGCAAAGAGACTAAACACAATGAAAAGGAAACACATCAATTGCTTCTTAAACGATAATCACCCTGTGTGTTTGGTAATAATCAATACGCACATCGCCGATCGTTAGAGCTCTGCCACAAAAATCATCCAGAAAAAGTGGTGTGTTTATTTGTGGGATCCTAAAGAAAACATAACTAAAGGAAAATTTTTAAAAAGTGCAAAAATAATGGGATTGGTTTCCAAAAAGTGATGCTACTTTCTGTTTCTGGCCTCCATCAGTCCCCTCTGGGGTTACTTCTAACGTTATGTAATGACACCACTAGGGGGCAGTGCAACTTTCCTGTTCAAACACATGAGTAACAGATGGAGGTTTTTTTTTATTTGTACCTCTATGTGCCCATTCACACTGATAATTAACTCCTGAAACACTGGGATATTGCTCAAGTTTCGAGCCACTGTCTGTCTCTTTAACAGACGTAATCAAATCAATATGCTGCTTTTTCGTTAGTCACCACCTAAAGTCTTTCATCTTATTCAGTTTTTCAATGACAAAATATGACTAATCCTCAAAATCCTTCAAAAGAGACAATGGAGGGAAGGAAGGAAGTTCAGAGGTGAGACAGAAATGCTTCATAAATGTGATGCGTGGGGCAGCAGGAAACGGAGGAAATGCACGTGTCTATGGAAGTGATGGATATACTACAGGAAAGGTAATCGCAGCTTAGCTTCCAGAGGTGATGTGACTTAAATAAGTTCTAACTAAGACACAATCTAGAGGAAATAATAGTCCCAGCCATGTTTATTAGCCTATAAATCCTTGTACTTGCAGATGCTTCGCCTAATTATGGAAACTGTGTCCAAAAATACATTGAATGCATCCATTTTTCAACACAGATTGTTATTGTATTTATTTTTACCTTCTCTCGGTCTCTGGAGTCGATGTAGTACTGCTGAGTCCCAGGGATTCCTTAAGGAGATTGAAAAATGTGAATGTAAACATGTACGGTGCAGCAGCAACGCTCTCATTTACTGAGCTGTTTAAAGTTCGCACTTTCCCAAACAACCGGGGGGGATTTAATTACGAGGCTTTCCTTTAAAGTGTGGCAGGAAAATTACATACCTGATGGAATTAGCTTATGTGGAGTGTAATTAGGAAGTTCAGGTAGTAAATTTTGTGGCAAGAAAAAAATTCCACTTATCCTACTTCACCATATTTTAGAAGCTTTTTTCCCAAACATTAAACAACATTCTCAAGGCCACTTCGCTGCCGCATTCTGGGTCAAATGTGAATCTGTGGTCTCCTGCGTTGCTTTTTTGTGCTAGACAATCATGACAAGGCCATTCCTCTGCCTCTTATCAGCCTGTCTGCTGACGCACAGAGGAGGAAGTTGCCTCCTCACGGGGTTTGACACACTGAGAGTCGGACACTCACCTGGATCTGAGAGCGGAGCTGCAGTGATGTGGCCACTGAGTCAATCTTTCCCTGAAACACATGAGCAGGGGAAGCGGAGGAGTAAATTATAGAGTCATCACATAAATCTAGACATAATATTCATCTGACTGAATCAGCCAGTCCACATTAAGGGACAATTAAATTATGCGTCAGTGGTTGTGATCTCTGCCGCTAACTGGTGTTTGAACGTATCTGAATTTCATAAACTGACTTTGAGGAAACACTTAAACAAAAATTATTTTTGTAACTTAATATTTTCATTTACAACATCAGTAAATGTTCAGCATGACATAAAGTAATGTTTACATCTGTACTCCACAAGCAAATTAAAGGCTACGTAAGGTTGAAACCAAACAGACACTTAACACAACATGAAGTGAAAACCAGGACCCACAAGTTAAAGGAACAGTTGGGAAATGTGTCTATTTCGCTTTCATGCTGAGAGTTTGATGAGAAAAACAAGGGTGGGACAGAGTTAGGTAGCTGTTTCCAGTATTTATGCTAAGCTAAGCTAACCAGCAGATATGAGAGTGGCATTAATTCCTGTGCATAACATATCTTTGGTGCGTCCCAAAAACATTTTATCCAGCATCAAAATGATTTTAAAAAAACTGAATTAAAAAAAACAACAACTAATATTTAGATGGTACTATTAATTAGGTTTTAATTTACTAAGACATAATATACATTTAACGGTCCACAAAAGGCTACATAAGGTTAAAACCAACCAGACACTTAACACAACACGAAGGAAATTTGTGTATTCGCTCTAATGTTGACGGTTAGATGTGAAAAAACACCTTCAGACAGAGCTCGTTAGCAATTTCCATTATTCATGCTAAGCTAAGCTCCCCAGTTGCTGGTTGGAACTTCATACAGAAATGGCAGCTATAAGAATGACATCAATTTCTGCGTAGATTGTAATGTTGGCACCTTCCAAAGACGTTTTAATACAGCACCAAATGAAAATCAGCAGGTTTAAAATAAAAAGTACAATTTTTAAAAGTAGTTTTGGAAACTGGAGTTTCATTTACTCATGCATAGGAGACATTTCTGTTCCGAAATTGGTGAGAAATTGCAGGAAAATGCATAGATTTCTGTCAACTATGCTGATGGACAGAGATATTATGCTTACTGTCATGCTTTGTCACCCCCGAAAGGCCATTTCTGAGCCAGCAAAAACCTACGATATGCCTCAAGAATGTAAATAATCATGTTTCCAAAAATATAAAATTCTTCCTGTAAGTGTGTGATAAAACTGGCAATGCAACAGCAGAAATAACCCCAATGATGAGTGCTGAAGTGACAAGAAAAAGACCGATAAGGCTGTTTACCATCTCTGAGTCCTGCACTACTTTGCGTTTCCGTAACTCCTCCATCCTTTCACACACGTCGCTGAGGGAGGTGCCGTAATACTGCGAGTACTCCTGAGCCAGGTCATCAAAGTTCCCCACCGAGCCATCCTGCAAGAGATAAAGAGGCATTCAAACACTCTCAAGAGATATGGGGAGGAAAACGACACCCCGCGGAGGCAGAGCAAGATGCCACACAGCAGGCAAACACTGTAAACACTGACCACTGTCGATGATAAGCCATTGTTTGAATCTTTAGCGCTGTCACCTTCAACACAAGCGGCCAGGAAACACTGAGATAAAGCACCAGGAGAGCAAAAGCATCAGAGACACCCAGCTGTGATATTGCCTCTGTCTTTGCCGGGCTGGTTGTTGTCTTCCTGCCCGGTGACCCCGTCCACCTCCTCAGACGTGACCCCCCGGCCTGAAGAGGCACCGAGTGACGCAGCCACGACGCTCGACCTGCTCTCACAGTCAGCAGGACTTGAATGGAGAGGCCACGGTTCAGTCCACCGTAAATCACAAGGAGTCGAGTCACTCGGTCCGAAGAGTTTTTGTCCTGAGACGCAGCACGTTCTCCGGGATGTAACCCCCTTTTTTTTTAAGTTTCCTACTATTGTAAAAACTGAACGTTCCGTCCCGCGTGGGAGGAATACAAATCACAGAATTTTTGCTGAGTTTTTATGATCCCATGACTTTTGGGACCAGAAACAACACATGGGGGCGGTTTCCCTGTCAGGGCAATAATCCTACATCTAGAATAAAGAGGCATTTTAAACCAGATGACTTCAGCGGTCTGTAATTAAAGACACATTGGATGATTCTGCAAATTTCACTCAAGGACAATCAAAGTGGTTCTTGTTATGAATCACAAACTTAACTGATCGAATGTTTTTGACTAAAGCTCCATCTTTTCCAGCCTTTTATCCAGAAAAACACACTCATATGCCACAGTTACATTCCTTAAAGCTGCTGTCTGATGTTTGGTTTTATATCAACACAGCTGATAAAGTGTTCAGTCAAATATAAATGTTTTTAAAAGACGTTTTTCTTTTTAAAAACAGTATTTGTGATGATTAGAGTAGGGTTAAAACTGCAATATTTGTTTTGCCACTTATGCGGAAACAACAAGAAAACACATCAGATTCTTTTTAATAAGATTTTACCTGCATGTCTGGTAATATATCATATTACCCACAATATCATTATTAACATAGCATCACTCACAGACGAGCTGTCAACAACACTGGCTTACTATCACCCTATAAAGTTAAACATGTTAGCAGACAGTTGCCAATTTCTACATTCAGTGGACACAAACCAATATTAACATTAATTTGGAGTTGTGTTTCTGTCTTCCTGATGAGTATAAATACAATATTTGCCCATTAGCAGAGCCCATTACACAACAGTACAATATAACGGGTGTATCAGTATTGGCATATATGTTGTCCTATATGGTGATACAGAAACTTTTTAGGGACTATAATAAAGAAAAAGAAGCTGGGGTTAATTTAAAAATCATCAGTCATTACATGTTTTGTTCAGCCAATCAGCTCAGACTCTATTGTCTACGATCCTCTCAGCACTGTCTGCAGCACATGTAGCAGAGTACATATCACAGCAGAGCAGATGGTGGTGCAGAGTCAAGTTCTGTCTTCATGGTAAGTTGCAAACTAGTTTGTGAAAAACATTACTGGAAAGTTCATAAAAAATGACCATTCAACCTTTTATTATAACTCTAAAATACAAAAGAGTATATGTTGATATATCAATATACATCATTTTTTTGCTTCCTAAAACTGGCTAATGGCCCAGGAATCCAGTATTGGTCAGACTCTACTCTTACGTTGTTGGAAACTCAGCGGTGGATTCACCAGCTGGTTGCTCACGTACAGTGGGGTTTTTTAAAAAAGATTTTTTTAGTTGAAAACAGCTGCCCGCCATGTTTATGAAATGACGGTAGAGCGGTGAAAGTAAAACAAAAGTAAAGCTGCGGGCAGGAAAACTTAAACAAAGAGGTGAAAGAGGCTCTGAAGCTTTGTAGTTCTCTGGGATCGTCAGTGCAAGTGACACGTTTATGTACAGGCAGTCACGTGAACTGTAAAACATTATTATAATTATCATATTGATCGACCTAAAGGAAGCAAAACATTCAAACTGACCATGTGGTTAAGAGTACATTTTGTTAATTATCCTCACTTAATTACAACCCAGGAAGTTTCCAGAGAGACTTTTTTAAAAACCTTTTTGTGAAGATATTTAATTTCCAAAGCTTGAATAAATGAATGATGCTAAAATTCAGATATAGATGAGCATTTTACATGGGTGGGCTACTGCTAATCTACTGGATTGTTGATATTATGCTACTTATTAGGTATCATAAAGCACATTTAGTGGTAAGATTTATTGTACGTCTCTTTGTCTTTTGCATTGTGTACTTGGAACAGTGTTGTGTGGATTTGTCCTAACTAATTTGATTGTTTCCCATTAGCAAGTGGAGAGCTAGTACACCCTGAGGAAATATTAGCAGAATGTGACAGAGTATTTAGAATGGCATACTCTCTCTTTAAGTGGAAAAAGACTATCTATATTATATGAATATAATACCTAATGTTAGTCCATTCAGTCAATAATTATGGTGCCCATTTAGGGCTATTTATGCAGCGAGGTGCATGAGAACTAGTCACGTAGCGACAACAATCTATAGAGACTTTCAGCACATACAGATAAAAAGATAAAACAACATAAACACTATACAGAACAATGAAGGGTACTGTGGGTAATACAGCATGAAGGATTACAGTTCCACATGGAGGAGGACAGTTCATCATTGCACCTAGTCAAGAGTTAAGACAGTGCAGACAAACACAAGCTGTGTCAGTAACAGCCATCCTGTGTGTTCATGAGCCGCTTCACGCATTAGTATTATTATCCTTCGCTCATGCTGTACCCTGGAGTCATGCAAATGTGCCTGCTGAAAACAGTGCAGTGAAAAGTAATACTGTGGGCTCACTTGTCTCGTGTCATGATAGACTGTGACTGGCTCAACTGTCCAGAAAAGAGGCCCATTCATTTGGTAAATGACATGCCCCCGGGTTGAAAATGGCCCTGAAAATCTGGCTGCTTTTCATATAGTGGAGAAACAAGGCCGAGGCCGACTGAGAAGCTCTGCACTGTGCCCGGCCGCCGCCGCTCCTCTGCCTCCGACTGCCACTGATTCACATAAGCAGCCTATTGTGACAACAGCCACATGATATTACAGCGCCCTGAGTGATTATTAGACACGGTGCATGCATACATCCCCGCTACAGTTGCATGTAAACACAGCGTTTGGAAAACAAAGTGACCTGAATGTTCAGTCGAATTATAAACAACGAGAGCCAGTGTCATGCGAGAAATTCCTAGAAAAATGGGTGAAAATATTCCAGCGAGCTTCGCCTCTGTCTCCAAATTAATGGTGTCTAAGCCAAAACTGCAGCATGAGACATCAACCGCAGAGGCTTGAAAAGGAGAGTGTGGTGTCACATTTCTCAGGCGCTGAGCATCTCGTAGGCAGACAAAAGATCCACGTGCCCTCGGGGCTGAGAGGGTTTTAATGAGTGTTTTTACAGTTCCTCTTGTCTCGCTCATTCAGGCAACAAGACCTGGGTCACAAAGTATCAGCCAGCAATTTGCTTTATCCTGCTCTGAGATGTTGTTTGTAGGTCTTGTGTCAGGAGTCTGAGAAGGTGGCGACAATTACAAAGACTGTAAATGTCGTTTTCTATGGCTGACAGCTTCTTTGATACTCAGATTTAAGTTTGTGTGTTTTTGTGTACAGTTCAGGAGGTTAGTCAGAAAGCATACATCACAGAATACCACATCTGGACGGATGTGGGAAAGCAGCAATTTGGGCAAACATGGCCCCATAAAAACTAAACTGTCTCAAAAAAATTATACTTTTACAACCAATTTCAGGCTTTCATTTCAAAAAGATGTATCCCAAGTTAAAAACAAGAACTTCAGACCCAATGTGGACTTGCTAAACTTGTCAATCATCCCATCAATCAGTGCCACAACTTCATTTAAATCAAATGTCACTGTAAGATGTTCGCTCGGCAGAGAATTTCCTGTCATAAACATCACTGACCATGTCATGAAAGAACTGAGTGAGTTTTCTAGAGATCATGTGAGAACATGCAGCGACTTGTTTAAGCGATTGCTGCTCAATGAAAGTCTTCATTAAGTGACTAAAACAGCAGTTAGAACCACAGAGGAGGGTTAAAAAGCAAACACCACGTTGTCTTGTGGAACAATGCTGTATAAAATGAAATTACTTCCAGTTAATCTACAGAAAACTACCAGCTCCAGCCATAGGAGCACATTCCAGCGCAAACATAAAAATACACTCACCACAGACAGGCATGCGGCCGCCAACAACAGCTCTCCAGAAGTTGCTCTTTACTTCCACCACAGTTCTGTGAGTGAAAGGCTCCGTTTTGAAAGTTAACTCAGCTTAGAGAGAGAGTGGAGGACAATACATCCTGAAGTGAAGGGGAGGGGTGTCCTGCTCGCATAAATTAGAGGGAGTTTGGCTGAGGGGAGATTGGGGGAGTTGCAACCACATATGACGCTGGTGCTGCTGGGTGGGGCAGTCGAGTCTCCAGCTGCAGCCCACAGGGACCGGCTGACTCACATGTTCAAATAAACCACCACCTCTTACTGTATGAAAGTGTGCCTGCGTGTTTATGTCTGGTCTGTATGGAGTGCACTATAAAAGATTAACGTTTAAAAGTTTTTCACTGCTATTTGTTTTAACAGTTTACTTATTTTACAGAGTTTCTCTGCTCTGTTAAATTCCAGAT
>NW_007578458.1:284188-288253 GCF_000690725.1 Stegastes partitus
TCCATCTATCTGTTCATTTATCAGTCTATCAATCGATCAAAGTAAGTTGTTAAAATGAACCTAAGTACAGAAAATTAGGCTGAAATGTATCTTAAACACTGACAGGACGATTACACTTGAGCAAACATGTACAGTGGAACCTATTCAATCCTCAACTCACTTTTCTTGTTGCTCTTCAACCCTCACCTTACAGAAAATAAATACAAATAAAAGATACTCTTACAAAGCAACTGGCCAACAGTATGTAATCTAAACTAAAGTATGCATGGTGAGCAGACATTATATGCTTTACCTATGTTTTCCTTTAACTTCATGCACCAGCAGGTGGCAGCAGATAGTAATCAACATCTTTCAGTGACTTACTGAGGCTCCAATGCACAAGATCTGAGGGTAGTGATAACGAGTTATAAAGTAAATTGGACACATTAGGTTGAGTGGAAATGAAATATTTCCAGAAGAAACAGCGCTGTGATTTTCCTCTTTCCTCCTGCGCTCACTGATGTAGCGTGTCTACATGTATCAACAAAGGCATGTTTACAGACCCTGCAGGCATTAAGTAAGTATCAGGGCCGTGACCTCATTTGCTTGTAGTATTAGCCACTGAGATTAAGTGTGGAGAAATAACCCTCAGCATCTTTGTCTAATCATGACAACAGTGCCTGTAATCTTCATCTTTAACAGCTGACCACTGACTCCAGAGCAGCCGCAGCAGCAGGTAACAATACCAGTGTCAGATCTGAGGCAGGAGGCTGCAGATTACGCTGAGCTGCAGATGGATGGTGGAGATGGTGGAGGGCTACGCTCAGTGTTCGGTGCCAAAGGCCAGAGGTAGCTCATGCCAGAAAGGGCAGTTTTCCGCCTGGCTACACAGCGGCGGGCTGCTTGTCACCTCGGTGCACAGGAGGAGAAACCGGATGCCTTTCCTCCCTGTCAGCCATCGCCTTTTCTATCTCAGTCAAGTCTCCTGACTTTATGTCAACCTGCAGCGCCCGAGTGCTCATCTGAGCTTTGATCCCTGAGGAGATCAGTCTGTGCTCGAGAGACCGAGACACACATTCATCTGTTTCTGGTGAAAAAGCAAAGCCTGACAGGAATCACTGCTGAGCGACTGCATGGTACAGAGAACGTATTAAAGTACATATATTGGTTAAGTGTTACCTTCATCTTAAGATGCTACCTTAGCAGCAGAAATGAAAAGTTTCTCCAGTGAGGAGTTGGAAGGGCTACTGAAGGTCATTTACTCAAACAACAGCAAGAAATTTAATTATTTGACTGCAGGTAAACATTAAGATCAAGGTGTGTATTCACAGAAATTATTTCTGAAACCTGCTCATGTGGGCGGAGATTTAAAAAATTAAGATTTAAACTGGTCCACTTTGTTCAAATTCCCATTCAAAGAACCAGGGCTGTGTGCAAACATTGGATTTTTTAGCGCACACACACACACACAGAACAGACAGCTCTCAACAACATATTCACTAAAATGATCAAAACTGTATTGGATTAGTATCACCTACTCTACCTTCAATAATGGTGTATTTTTGGCATTCTCCAACTGGCTCTAAAATGTTTAGATAAGTGAAAGTGGTACAGAAATATAACTGAAGCCAGATAAGCTTTAAATGACAGCAGTAATAGTCATTATAAGTCAGAAATGCATGTGAGAATTGCTGCTACTCCAGAGCGCCCAAGGGCCCGGTCTAGATCGACAGCCCCGGGGCCCCCTAAAGAGAAAAAGAGGATCAGTAAAAGAGCTTAACCATTCATGTCTGAGTGGTTAAGTGGATTTTGACAAGTCCCAAACGAGGGTTTGACGAGAGGGGTCACACTTTGACATGCACACTGTCAGTCACAGATGCACAGATGGCATAGAGAATACCTGGTATGGTTTGAACTGCATTAGCAAGGTCCGAAACACACAGCTCTGCTCCCACTTTTCCTGCTGTCAGTCGCTGAGAAAATATTTCTCACTGCTGACAGAGACAAAATACCAGCTCTACTGCATGCAGGACATTTCTCTAACATAGAATAGTAGACTGACTAAACTGCAATGACTGCAAAACAGGTTTTTCATACTGCAAGACGGCACACAAATGATAGTCATTTGATGCAAAAAATGTGCACCACAATGTGACAGATTTAAAACAGCACTGTTATCTACTGGCATGCAGAACAATATGAAGGTAAAGCCGCTGAGAGAAATCGGCCACAGATTCAGATTAGAAAAAAGAACAGGAGTGAAACTCTAAAGAAGATTAAGTGGGCAGACAGGAGGCACAAAACAAACTTTTTGTCTACGGCACTAAATCTTGCAAATCCAATGGGGATTTTAAACATTAGCTGAAACACACACAGGGCACATTTAGATGCAGCAAACCACAGTCTCCAAAACGCGCTCGGCTACAAAATGCAGCACAATACGCATTTTGAAATATGTATAATCTCTCATTTAAAAAGCAGCCCGTGGATTGTTCTGGAGCTCAACTTGTTTTGAAGCAGCTCCTGGATTGTCCCTAGTCCTTGGAGCATGTTTAATTTAAAGATCAAATTGTGAATCATCTCCTTTAAATTTCAGTTAAATCCCCTTTGGATGGCAGTGTTTGCAGTCTGGGGCGGCGTATGGATTGTCCCCATTCCATGAAGCATGTTTAATTCAGTGGTGCTGAAAACAAATACGGAGACCTTCCCCTTTAAATTCAACTCGATTCACACCTCCAAACAGCATGTGTATTCCTCAGTTGGAAAAGGCTCTGTGAATGGTTCAGGGTTTACGGTGAAGCAGCCTGTGGATTGTTCATAATCCTTGAACCATGTTTAATTTAGAGGTGCTGAAATCACTTCATCTGCCCCTCACCCCACTGCTCAGGCAATTACCCCTGGGTGACTGTGCTGCGAACCCCTCAGACACGACCGCCAGCGTCTCCGGCTGCATCAGCAGCAGCAGCGTGGCAGCTCGGCTCGCCTCTCACAAGACCGCAACATCCACCGATCCTCCTGTGAGACGCCGCGCCGGAGTCAAGGGCAGCTGTCAATCATGAAATGTAAGATCATGAGGCCCCCAGAGTGAGGTCATTCTACATGGTGTGAAAAACAAGTGGATCGGCCCAATCAGGAAAGAAAACACCCTCTGGCCATTTCTCTTTTGAACCACTTCATGGGAAAAACATGCAGAGGAGAAATACACGACTTTAAAAGCAGCAAGGCAAGACCTGAGAGGTGATGAACGTAATGTAAATAAACGTTGGCCATGATTGTGGAGACTCCCCATGTCCCCTTTGACAAGTGGAGACATCCCAACGGAGCTGCCAACAACAGCTCCTGTCCAACTTGATTTGCCTCTTCCTCTAAATCCCCTCTGTCATCCCGAGAGCATCCACCTTACAGCCATTACATCCATTAATGGATGCTAACCGCAGCTAGCCAAGCATGTTCTGACATCATGAGAATTGCATGAAGATCTATAGAGAGCCTGAAGACTGGTTAGAAAATAGTTCAGCATTCACGAGTTGTCTCGCTTTCAGTGTTTGACATCTTTTCAATGACAGATGAGATCGTATATGTGGTTATCGTACTGTAGCTATTAAACCTTTATTTCCTAGCCTCAAGCATTCCTGACAACACTACATATGCTGCAAAATCCACTACAGTGTTCATATATATTTAATTCTGCCGCTGCTGTATACATTTTTCTTGCTTATTTATTTTTTTGCTGTAAAATGAACGGGAGTTGGTAAAAGCAAACCTCTGCGTGACACAATGCTTGAAATGTCAAGAACCTATAGATTAAATATGTATAACCACTCATTGGAATTGATTTCTTGCTCAATATCTGGCCCATTCTTGAAGCCGACATCTCGAAAAGTGTTTAAAGATTCTTACAGTTTTCAGTCAATGTACCTTATTAAAGTTTCATGGAAATTAGAAATAGCGCTCGCTTAATAGTAAAATACCATAGAGGCTGTTATACATTATGTTATACTTGTACTGTATATAACAGATGCACAGGCATGGGCTGTCAACACACAATATGCCTGTTCAGTGGTTCTGGGTTTTACCAAACCCTGG
>NW_007578458.1:288887-352769 GCF_000690725.1 Stegastes partitus
GAAACAAAACACACTTGATCAATAATAGAAATACAGTTTGGTAACGGAAAAAATGCTATACAGGGGAGCAAGCTGTTGGGAGATACATTCAGCACAGTGAAACATCTTTCTAGAGTTCAGCAGCAGAGCCAGTTTGTAGCGGTTGAAAAGAACAAGTAGTTCAATATCTATAGTATGCAGAACCATCTTTTCCCCCCCAGTATTGCTAACACCTGTGGACACTTGACAAAATGTTGGACATGTTGATTCCAGTTGTTTTAAATGTTATTAAAATAAATAATAAAATAAATTACATTTTCATCCCTTCTTTTTTATGATTTGAGGCACTTTAACTTGTTGTACTGTAAAAAAAAATGCTTCAAGCCATAGTTGTGCTGTTTTCATAGAGGTTCAGGACTTTATATTGCAGTTAAAAATCAGCTTACAGGAAGTTAAAATGGGACAGGAGCAAACAATACCCATGAACAGCTCGGGGTTCAGAGGGTAAAAGGAATTTTATTAGAATTTTGCATCAAATACGATCACAGATGCTTTTATATTTATTGTTCTACCACTACTTTTAATCTTTCTAGTATGTTTTCAGTCCCCTCCGTCAAGTCAAGTCACCGTTATACAGCACGTTAAAAAAACGCAGCCATTGAGCCAAAGTAGAGAAAAGAGATTATATATTCCTGCATTACTCTACAATACTGTGTAAAGGTGAGCTCCAGGGTTGCATTTAGAGGAGCATAACAGCCATGTTGTAAAAATATCAAATAAATTTTAATAATGCAAAATGCTTAAACTGTATTAAGTCACGCATAAGCACTCAGGAATGAAAAATTTAATAATCAAATCCATGCATTATAAACCATCTCCATGCATTTGGCTCTACAACTCACACAATGCGTACAGTGGTTCCTAAATGCATTTCAAATTAATTGATACAATAAATGAGATTTCCACCGTGACCAATATATAAAAGTGCTCCAATTACAGATTTCAGGATCAGCACCTTGGAGACAAGAATGGAAAGAATTAAAAGACATAAAATATGGCAGCATGGCAATTATGCAGAAGCTTACTTGAGCTACTATCCAGCTAATCACTATGAGAGCAACCTTAACACATTCAGTTGGATCTTTTATCTTTTCGCAGACCCTCTCACCCTCTGATACTCTCTTAGGGGATTGTTAAGGGTCACTGGACCACAGATTTTCTCAATCCAGAGTCTCTACTCTTCAGTCATCACCTCCTCCTTTAATCTCTTCCTCCTCCATGCTTCTGTACTTTGCTCCTTATTCACAACCGTTTGTTTCCTTATCTCTTTTGTCCCACTTTTTTCCCCCCGTTTGTCTTTATCCTCTTTCCTTTAGGGCAAATGTATTTTCTCCTATACTTCTTCCGAATCGTCACCCAGTCTGCCTACTACTTCCAACTACAGTCAGATAAATGCATTTGCTTCATGATCCATGAAAAAAGGGCATTATACTGCATTATATCGTATATCTCATTCTTTAGGGTTCTAAATTAAGACTATGAATTCAGATACTGAATAATACAAACAAATGATTCATACAATTCCACTCCAGAGGTGAAATAAAGGCCATGGCAATGTGAGGAAGAGGAACAGGAAATATAGCAAATTATTAAGTGGTGACGAAATTTAGAAGTAGAGCAACTAATACAGTATAGCAGGAAAATAAAATTTGACTGATCCTAGTATTCAGAAATTTAAGAGGACGACTGCTTATCAATGAACCTAAGTTAAATTATGTTCTAAAATGTGAATAATCATCAGAAATTCCATATACTACCCTTTACAAAACCACCACAGTTTCTTCCAGATGGTATCATCTGGAAAAGTTTTACAGGGAAATGAACAGGGAGCTCTCAGTACAGACAACAAGGAAGCAGCAGAACAGGTGGCTGATTAATTGATTAGAAAATTGTGGCTCAGGTGGTAGAGTGGGTTGGCCACTAATCACAAGGCTGGCGGTTCAGCCCCTCCACATGTTGAAGTGTCCTTGGGCAAGACACTGAATCTGAAGTTGCTCCCAATGGCAAGAAAGCACCTTGAATGGCAGCTCTGTCACCATTAGTGTGTGAATAGATGAATGAGAAACACACTGTAAAGCAACCTGAGTACCACTAAGGTACAAAGGCACTACATAAGAGCAGACGACTTACCGTAATTAAATTTTCCCTTTAAGCAAAAAGGGAAACCATTTGAATGTTACATTTTCCTAAAAGTGAGAACTTGTTGGTTGTATTGGTCAGAGAAGTAGGATGTAGATATACTCCAGTGCATCAATAGCATACAAGTTGAAATCTATATATTTATGTATATATAGAAAATATTATGTCAGTGTAAAATACACAGTAAGACAACGGACACAAATGAATGCTGTTTTCCTGCTAGACTGTTTACTTCCAGAGCTCCAGTGCTCTGTATTTGCAACTAAAATTAGCATGCAAGAAATATGTAGACAACAATGTACTGTCCTCCCAGCAGAGTAGAAAGCAGCACAGAAACAACAACTATGCATCTGTGGTGTGTGCAGCTGTCGATGCTTACATCTGCATAATCAAGGCTTCACCTACAGTCGATTTAAAATCACTAATGAATCTGCCATGCCTGTGTTTGGACTGTGAGAGGAAGCCAGAGCAAAAAAAAACAAAAACATGCAGGTACAGGGAGAGCATCAATCCCAGAGAATTGTTGTTGTGAGGGGAAAGTGCTAACCACTGCTCCACCATGCTGCCTAAATGATGAAGGACGCCTGTTAAAAATTCCCACAACACACTATGTCTGTCTGTTATTTCAAGGTGGTAAGGACTACTGCAGAAAGTCATTCTTGCCCACTGAAGAAATGCAGTGACTCCAATCTGTGCAAGGAGAGGGGACTTATCTTCTGGGGGACTTTGGATGTTTAACTTTAATTTGCACTGTGCCAGTTTTATGTTTTTCTAAATCATTTCTAATTATATTTAGGTAATCTAGTAAATATTTTATATAAAAAGTGTTCTTCGTTTTTTTTTTATTGTGTGTTTTATTAAACATAAATTGCTGCTGCAAAACTGCATTTTCCCCTAGGGGATCAATACAGTTCTCTATCTATTTCAACAGCTTGTTTTATTCAATCAACAGCCCAACCCAATGTTTCATTTGTTATCGTAGATAATTAGATAAAATATTCTGATAATTGAGAAGCTACAACCAGCAATTTTTTTACTTAAAATGATTAATTAATTTTCTGTCAGTTGATAAATTGATGAATGGTTGCAGCTCTGTGGGGTACACTAGTTTATCAACATATAAAGATGAAAGAGTTCTAGTTAATTGAACAAAGTCAGTAAAAACAAAGCCACACATAGTACATTTTCCTGTGATATATTTTGCATCTAATCCTACAATGAGCGTGCAGACAAAAGCCTTGTTAAAATGCAGACTTGGCTGCCGTCCTCTGATCCTCTCAGCCGCATTTGGCATTGTAATTATGTGTGGCGAGATCTAAATGACCCTGGTGGTTGAGTCAGTTTGTTTACTGCTGCAATTGGCCATGCACTGGATCCTGCTCGTACAAGCATATATTATCATGCTCGCCACAGAAATAGAACTCGTTCACATATCGCAATCTATCTTCCGATACAGGAAGCATGGACATACAGTCATGACAGTGTTCTGACGTATGCTAAAGCCAGTTTAATAAATCAAGTTGACTGAACTAAGTATGAATGTAAAATAACACTTTGTCATTATATTTATGAATGACAAACAAGCACACTGTGTACAATCATGTGTATAATTGTCTAACTGTGTAAACATTTAATAAAACCCTACAGGAAAGCCTCCTGGGTCATTAGGCTGTGACAAAGGGTCAGTGGGGCTAATTTTTATTTGCTCTGTCCATCCTGCAGGCCTGGCAGATACAATACCTGTCGTACCGCTTCCCGTCATTCCTCACAGAAATGCACATTCTGCATTATTTTTTTCCAGCTTCCCCATCACAGAACACTCACATCCTCTTTTTTATGTTCGCTTTGTACAAACAGGTACAAAGTTAACATATAATAACAGCCATCAGAAGTGTGCAGAGGTTGTTTATCAGACACCAACATCTGCAAACACTTGGTGGTTAAACTATTACTGTCATGGTCATCTATTTTTTAAGTCTAACCTGCCTGAAATTAGACTGTTCTAACCATTCAAATGCACGTCTGTTCAAGAGTGCGTTTTGAGGAAATTTCATGAGTGCAAAGCAAGAAACTTCCAGCTCAACACCTTGATGGGAAAGTCACCTTAATGTTCTTGTTTTCTCTGAGAAAAACGTTAATCTGACAGTTAGGGGGGGAAAAAAAGTCAATAGTGCCGTCTGGGTTCTCTATTAACGTGGAGCCTAGCTGAGCACACTTCATTTCCTCGACTTTCTTCCACTCGTTCATCCGTTTAATTTCACTTAAGCAGATGAGGCGAGGTGGAAAGGCTGGTTAATTATTGGTTCGAATCGAGCCAAAGCAGGGAAGCAGGCCAGAAAAACGGGCCAAAACATCCGAGCAGCTGAAGCTAAGAGAGACGAAACTGACTGGAGCTTTTACAGGTATGAGTGAGCAGCTGTCTATGTGGCACACTGTGCAGCAAAACAAACTCTGTGGTATAAAGTGAGCAGCGGTACTCTGGGCAGGCTGTATTTGCACCATCGTATTACTTATAAAGGTGGCTATTTAAAATAACATACAGGTTTCTAGATATTTAATGAATTTCTTGATATAGTTTTGATTTTTGTTGTACAATAAGTTGACAGAAAGTGAGGGAAAACTTTAAACCAACACTAAAACGGTCACAGTTTAAAATAAACTATAAGGTGCTCTTTCTGCAGAGCATACAGAGAGAAATCTTTTTCATTTTTAAAAAGGAAAATGGCATCAAAGATATGGCAAACGGCCATAAGCCTTGACTCCTTTCTGTGGAGCTCACAGTGGACTTCCAGCGTTGTTTGAAATCTGGCAAGCATGTGTGACACTGATACATATGCCAGATTTGCTAGCGAAGCTGAAAATAACTCAACATTTCACAGTGCACGTTGTCCACTGGGCACCATTAGCTCATACGCTGAAGGTGAGTAGCACAGATGTTGTTCAGATGTTAACATCAAGGCTATATGGAGTGTAACTGATGTTATCAGCAGAGCCCAGAATCTCAGCCGCCGTGCTGCACGTATGGTGGTTTAGGACGGAGGCCAAGCCATTGTTGGCAGTTTGAGCGTAATTGTATATTGATGGGACATACTAAGAGTCAAACCTAATTACAATCACAGAGCTGCATGAAAATGGTACGAGGACATCCACTGAAACAGCTATCATTATCAGCAGTGAAATGCTGTGCTTTGGGGAAATCTGAGGGCAACATTAAGATTCAGTCTGATGATCAGGAAATGGCAAATATTTTGACAACAGCTGTTCATTATTTCCGCTCAGGTGCTTTGAGACAGTGATAAAAAGGAAACATAAACACAGGACTGCAAACATCCAATATATCCACTTTACCATGTATTTTATCATGTAACAGTTTATTAAGTACAGTTATCTTACAGTCGTGTAATAAATCCAACCATCAGGAAGGTTACAGTATTTAGTTTGTAGTGCTTAAGAACTGTATTGTGTTGTACTGACTAGTTCTCTTGTGTTTGACATCACTTTCTTCTTTTCCATGTGGTTTCAGCTCAGGCTGAACAATTTGGGGAGATTATCTAATTGGGATTTTACTGATAGATATTGTGGTTAGATTTTTAATATCATATATTTAAAGTCAGGCTTCCGGTTAATATCTACTGTGTACTAGAAAATATCTGATGGAGCATTACCACATAGGATACCTTAAAAGTGTGCCTGTCACGCAAGAAGGATGGTATGAATTTGTAAAGCTACTGGATGTCTAAACTCTGGATGAGAGGCGCTGCAGAATGTACATCCTAAACTGCAGTCGTTTCAATTTGTTAATTGCATTGTTTTAAATTGAGATCTCGATTTGAAAGCTACTAATGGATCAGCCTGATAGGTTCAGCTTCTTTGTAGATTTGCTTTTGACAGAACAACTTACTCTCTGTATGAATTTATTTCCATTAGGTGCTGGAAGAATTTTCAAATCTCCTCAACATCAGGTTTTATCCTGAGACCCAGAAAACACATGATAGGCATTGTGTGTATTTGTTTTGGGAGGAAAAACAAACAACATTCTGATATAATTCTATTCCTACATAGGAAGCTACCAAATGAATGTCAGCAAAAATCTACTGAAGTCTCTCAGGTGGAATCACATGGAAATAAAACAAGAGAAGAGACTGCTACCACTTTAAAAAGTGAAAGAAGAAGACGACAAAAGAAGGCTGATCAATCAATTAAAATATTATCGAGTCCACAATATGGCCAACCAAGTGCAATGCCCAAATAGCAGAAGTTGCATATTTCTGATGCAGATTTCTGATGCTCCGACCTGCACAAAAATCACATCATTTATTTTTAGTATAAAAGAGATGGGGCTGCAAGGTGGATCAGTGGTTAGAACTGTTGCCTCGCAGCTAGAAGGCTGCCGGTTCACATCCCAGTGAGGACACCTAGGATCTTTCTGCGTGGTGTTTGCAAGTTCTCCCCGTGCAGCGTGGGTTCTCTCCAGGTGCTCCGGCTTCCTCCCACACAGTCCAAAAACATGTTGAGGTTAACTGGTGATTCTACATGTGTGTGAATGTCAGTGTGCTTGGTTGTCTGTCTCTAAGTGTAGCCCTGTGATGGACCTGTCCGGGGTGTACCCTGCCTTCGCCCTAAGTCGGCCGGGATAGGCTCCAGCGCCCTCGTGACCCTAGTGAGGATTAAGCGGTGTATAGATAATGGATGGATGGATGGATGGATGGATGGATGGATGGATGGATGGATGGATATAGAGATGAAAGAAATGCCAACTTCTACAAAAATTGTGACTTGTTTCACAATATTGTCAAAAATAACCACAATATGATGTATTTTCTTCATATGGTTTAGCCCTAGAAAGAGGCCAAACTAAAAAAGATAATTTCTCCACTCACTGGCAAATGCTTTCTGTTTTTCAGATAGATATAATTACTGCTGTTCTCTGTGGTACAGACATGATGTTATGGATATAAAACCACTAACACTAAATGGATGTATGCATTCACCTCACACAGCAGGTCTGAATAAATCTTTCTGTGGAACGGTTTATCTACTGCGAGCTGCAAGAGAGAATCTGCAGACTGTAATTCATACATGCCATAAATTTTAAGTGCAGGAGGGTTATACTCTGTCTTCTCTTGTGGGTAGACGACGCAGATAATTAAGAACAAAGCAATTTGTGCAGCACAAAAACTTCTTGTGTGCTACCCTGTATGTAAAACTTATACAGTACGGGAGACAAATCATAAATATGTCACTGAGCTAATGAGATAATAGGCGAACACAGTCACGTTTCTCATATACTTTATTGGCCACGGCGGAGGCCATTACGTGATTAATGTCTAATTGGAGTCAGAGAAAACTGCTTGAATAATGGATACAGTGGATCAGATGTGTCTATAACCTTGACAACGATATTAGGACAAGGGAGGAAAGGCAATCTATACGTGGCACTTCTTGTACACAGCACACACTAAAGGAAGGAATCCATCTCCACACTTTAAAGACACAAATCAGTCTTTACTTGGCAAACAGCAACGAGCCTATGTGTGCAGCGTAGCTCAAAGGAAAAATATATATTTGAACAACAAGCCAAGAAGCCATCTTTCACTTCATAAGGTTACATTCATGGTTGACCCTGTGTGGTTTGACTGGGTCTCATGTTATCCATGTAATATGTCTTGCACTTTGAATCTCCTTTTTTTTCCTTTAAGGAGGACTCCAGAGACAAACTTAAAAAAAGAGCTAAAAGCTAAGTGTCAGCGGCTCAGACTCCCCCTTGTTTACTCCACAAGCTGATTCATGGGGTCTGTCTTGGATCTGTTTCATTAAGAAAGACTTTGAAGTAAACAACTTTAAAATTCAAATCATCAAACTTTTAACTAGGTGATCAAGAAAAAAAAAAACATCCACAGGCAGACTCAGTAATATGTTGTGACGCTTGAGCATATTTAAATGAAACATGAAAGCTTGATAAATATTCAATACAGTGGACTTGAGCCACGAGAAGATGAAGCCTGCCTGCAGGCTAAAAACTGGCACAAACAAAACTTCTTCCAGCAATCACTGCTAAGTTATGTCATGTGGCACATTTGAGCAGCTACAAACAACATAACAAGAACTCTCATCCATCAGGTTGTACACTGAGCTAAAATGCTTTCTGTCAAAATGAAATATTTAAGCTCAGTAATGTGTTTACTACGGATAGAACAGGTTACAAGTGGTAAGTTGTGAGAGAGACTAAAAAAAAAAAAAAGACATACTCTGTGTATGTTAAGTACAGAATTAGAGAAAGAATCTTCCTTGTCAGCTCTAACATCCAAATTTAGAGAAACTGGTTGGCAACTTGCAAAATAAATAAAGTAAATTAAGTACAAGCTCCTGTCACTGCAATGTCCTGGTCAGCTGGCTTAATATGCATTCACATATTTTCATTCTGTCAGTAAATGCAACCGTCTCAAGCCCTGTTTATCCAAATGCACAGCCCTTCTGGCTCTTTACATAAACCCCATCCAGCTGTTACACCAATTAAACTAATGTTAACTACTGAGGCTCATAACCAACAGCACTAAGCTTGTGTTTTCATCCACAGCGTTAAATCAAATACATTCCGAACATTTTTTACTCGAATGTTGTTACAGTGAGATTCCCAAATCAAAGAGACATTTCTCTGTCAATATGTTCACCTCCAAACCATCTACACCGCAACCTTTTCACTGACCTTAAAACTTAAATGCCATCAAAAGCTTGCCATGGTTCACAACAGTGACATTATAACTATGTGACATTTAACAAACTTTCTGCAAGATGTAGACTGTCTTCTTGGATAAGAGTCAACAAGAAGCAGGCAGCAGGCTGAAAATCAGGACCCTAATGAGTCAGATCTCTCCATTTCCAAATGTATTATTTTAATATTCATTAGATGCATGGCTGGAGGGAATACCAGTCTGACTTGTGAATCACCCTGACTAGGATGCACCAGACACGTGGCCAGAGGTCCTGGTGGTAGTACGCTGGCCTCATTGTGCCATATGGAATAATTTTTAGCTCGTCTGCACTAATCCAAATGAAAGCCAAGCGTACATCAGCAGACATGCCAACTTCTGAAACCTGCCACTGTAAAGGTGAACCCCAGGCTGCAGTATCCACCACAGCTGCCATGTCTGGGTGGATGACTGGGGGAGCCTGTAGCAGAGTGGGCAGCCAGACAGGCTGGAGTTAGTCATGACTGCAATAGTTAATGGGCCTCCTGTCAGTCTGCCAGAAGGTACCGGACCAACACTTACCCATTGCACCCGCAGGGTGTCATGGAGCTAATGACTGCCCAAAATGCATTGCTCAGCCAGTAGTTAAATACCAGTAGTAGTACTGGTAGCAATTTAAACCTTGGAGCCAAAGATTCTTTATTGGAACTCTGCACAGTTTAGGTATTTTGGCACAATATTTATTTATAGCAAGATTGACCCAAATAGTTCGTATGATCTCAATTACGTTTCATGAGGCTTATTCAAATCCCTTTGTACTTTTCAATAAATAAGAGGTTAAGCAGAGGTTAGGATGGGTTTAACCTGCTTGGATACTATTGGTTTTGTTATTATACTTAAAAGGTTTCCTCTTTTTTTCCCAGACCTCAGAGGAAGGTGCTTTTCACATTGAGTTCTGTGGATGATCCTGTGCAAGCAGGTCAAACATTTTATTAGCACCACAAATACCATCCACTATACACACATCATAGTATTGGGATGAGGCTCACCAGTCTGCATGTCTAACTGCCATACCAGATGGTCTGTAAGGCAGCTACTTCAGTGTACCTTGGGCAATCAGATGCATATAACAGCTACAACAACGGCAATTGGCTGAATTCATCGAATAGCGTTTCTTCTTTTTGGTGTGATTTTTGTCATTTCAGTTTGCTTATTTAATGATCTACCTCCTTCAGAATTCAACTCAGTAAAGTGCTTAATTAACCTGTACAGTGCAATTCAAAGCTGCGCTAGGAACTGGAGAACAGACTGCAAACAGACATATCTATTAAAGTCCACTTAAATGCATTAGTTTTGGACAAATTTGTGCAGACGTGTTTGTGACTCTAACCATTCAAGGACTCTGGATAAATTCCACTATGCAGGGAAAAGCCAAGAACAATCATCCCACCCATCAATGCTTTAATTCATTATGTGCATGAACACGAGAACTGTTCAAACACAGGCCTGTTGTTGATATGTTTTTGAGTCAGAGAGTGAGAGAAAAGGCATGGCACAGCTCTGCAATAAAATATGATTTTACCCAATTTAAATAGCAAAAAATAAATAAATAGAAAATCAACATTGTGGCTGACCACTACAAATAAAACTATGTATAGAACACTGATCTGATGGCATTTCACTATTTTTCAAGCAGTGTCAGACAACTCAGCGAATGTATTGGAAAATGTCAACATATCATCCAATCATACTCCAATACTCCTCTGTGGTTCACTACCATGGTGATGCACCTTACATCCATTAAAGCATAGCGAAGGCCAGATGCTGTATATAAATAAGAACAACTACCCCCTGGTTCTATGACATTTTCAGACCTAGGTCATCAAAGTGTCACTTCAATCACAATACAGTCCCTCCACCATGCATTTGCTGTGACACACAATTCCTTATATACACAATACCAGACTGAACTCAAGGACCTTCTCTGTAGTTGTCTGCGTGAAGATTTCCTAGGCATAAAAATAGCCACAAAATTCAATTTAAGCATAAAAGAACATTATAATGCAAGTGAATGTCCAGCTCTCTGCACTCAATGATACATGTGTTTGCTTGGAAAAAGAAAAAAAAAAAAAGATTAAAAGTCAGAAAATAAAAGCAGTATTAATCATATATCTGATTTCATCCAGCAAAAAAACCTTGGAAGCAACGTGAGATTAAGCCCTGAGGATGTTTGTATGTAAACATATGATCAGTGTTTTATGTGTTAACTCGCAATGACATGCATCACTTTCCCGCTGGTGTGAGCGCTCATGGAAGCCAGGGGAGATGGGGGTGTGATTTAATGCAAGTCACACACTAAAGAGGATTGTTGCCTATAGGGAAGAAAATGAAGCGTAAATAGAAAAAAGAAGAAAGAAAAAAAATAACAGCATCTCAACTATGATTGGGTGTTAAGGCTGAAAAATGAATCAATTTAAAATATTTCATTTCAGATGGTATTTTATTGTTGATTATTTTGAATGTTCCATTTTAGTAAAAATGAGGAGGAAAACAGTTGGTATGGAATTAAACTACTTTATTTTGAGTTTAAATAAGTTTTTCCCCCCAAGGCACAGAGGTAACAATTTTAACAATAAAAAACAGAAACAAATGCATGCAAATCAAGATAAATAAACGGTACCACTGCAACTCACTTTGGTACACATTAGACAGGGAAAGATAAATCAGCTTTAAGGTAAACTATCAGTAATGTGAAATAAATACAGAAATGTTAAAGAAACCCTTGTTGAGACGATCTGCTGTTTCTGAGGTGGTGAGATAGCGATGCTTGGGGTTTGTTCAGGCAACTGAACTCTCCATTTTCATTATGTGCTTTCATGGTGGTGAAACTTAGATATTCACACAATTTCCTTATTGCTGTAGAGGAAGTTAGTACATAATACATTTGTTTTATCATCCAATAGATGACTAGTTAGTAGTTACACAATACCCAGAGACAAATCAACATTCAGGAGCCAAACACAGATATCAAATAATTATATCTCACTGTCATATGAAACTGCCAAATGTAAGAAACAGGTTCTATTGTTGTGATATTGAGTCAGATAGTTCAACTGATATTGTTGGTTTCAATCTTCCCCTGTTTTCTCCATGTGTTGGGTGTGCCAGAAATTGACTGCACATGCAGGATCAGATATCGCAACAATCTGGGAGGAAGAAAATCATATGCAAATCAAGCTAAACATCAGGGAACAGAGCTCGGCCCTCACCAATTACAGTATGAATAATTAAAACAGCTGTTCACCCTGTTTAAGGCATCGTATTTCAATAAAGAATAATATAGGTGGTCAATGTGAACAGCTGTTGTTGCACGAGCACAATCAATTAGGGTCAACAGAGCCTGTAATATTGTATGGAACTATTTCCATAAGAAAATATTTATTTTGTAGAACGTAGAGCCCCTTTTCTCTGCCAAACATTATAACAAAGGGCTTGCAAAAGACTTCCAGCACATACAGAAATCTGAGCTACAATTAGACAAACCGAATGGGAAATATAACTGTGCCAGAGGGAATACCCTAATCAAATGGTAATTGATTGAATTGAGCCAATTAATTCCACCCTTGCTTGAACATCGCTGCCATTTCAAAATGGATAACACATGATAAACACAGAGGGGTTTAATTAGAGCCTTTAGTGTCTTCTCTATGAGCTATTTACGCCTACAACTGTTATTTGACGTCAAGGCAACCCTCATCAATCAATGATTTCTGCCCATTTCTCTGATAGAGTAAAGAATGAGCTTTGCAGACATAAGCCGTATAACATCACCATGTTGGCAGTAGGGAACAGGGATTTGGCCAAGCTCTCATGTTTGCAAACAGTATGGCTTGATTTAGCCATAATACATCTCATTTAAAATTTAACTAAGCCGCTTGGCCCAAACACCAGGGGATGTTTATAACATTCATAGCCTGTCTGCCTTTTTGGGCTCGCTGCCTGGCAGCCTTGCAGTTCCTTCCTTTATTAAAACACCACTCCAACATTCAACCTCTGTGGAATTTGGGAAATCAACACACAGTGTCAGACTAAGTGAATAGCTGAAGATAGCACAAACACAGAACAGAGATGATGCAGATGACTGGAGCTGAGGCACTGTGTTTCAGTTTTGAACTGTATATCACAGTAGTCCTAACATAAACAAGCATTTTTATCGAATTACATTCAGGTTTGTAGCGCTTCTGTGCAGTTTTTTTAGCGTCTTTGGGGATTTCGTGACCTAATTAATGTGTGTTTTGACTTGGACTTGCCAATAATGGATGGTTATTTAATAATTAGTTTAGCTAGCTATCCAGATAACTTTAGATCTCTGTAGAAGCTTTAAAAACTTCGAAATCATAGGTTGTACATTGAGGAATTCCATCCTTAAAGTATAGGTCTACTGAAGTATGTGTTTTAGTGGCTATAAAAACATATGTAACTTATATAGAGGCTTGAAACCTTTTTAGACGTTGTAATCTTTTACACAACACTGACAGTTGGTCAGCACCCCCACATACTAACACACACACACACACTCAGTAAGATTAAAGACTGAGCATTTGAACAGGAACAACCCTTTCACTTAGTCCTCCCAACAAAGATTTTACAATAAACAGTGGGGCATTACAATGTAAGCACATGAGAATAGCACTATGGAATCCACTGCCACGACTGCACACCCAAACAGGCACCACAGGGGAGAAATGAAACTGCCACCAGCTTTGCCAGATCAGAAAGTGACCACAGCTTTCAGGACCAAACTGCAGCAGTGTGATGCACAGATATAAAAAGTGACAATCAATATTTCACAACAGCCATTCCGTCTTATGCGGTTACGTGTAGCCACGCAGAGTGCAGCAGTTTGCTTTGCCCTGATTCTTTCAGCTGATAACACAACACCCAAGCTAATGGTTTCCAAAACATACTATCACTTTCTTCTCTCAGCTTCCCAGGGAAAACCTTTGGGAGACTTCAAAGCCACGCCGTACACATAAACTATTACAACCAAGATCTTCACTCACTGCCATCTACTTTCCCAGGAGGAAACGGCCTGCTCCTCAGAAGCTTTTTTCAGAGTAACAGGTTTCTCCACTGTCGCTGAGGCAGGAAAAACAGTGCTATCCATTATTCAGAGACCTGCCACATGTATTCAGGTGAGATGTAAAGGATATGCAGCTTGGAAGCACTTTGATGAGACTGATGAGCAGGGAGACAAATCAAAGCTGGCTTCAAAACCTGAATGGAAGTCTATTCTGCTCGCACAATGAGAGGCATATACGCAACACTTTCAAAAATGTAATTACGCGATACGGTTGTTTCATTAAATTCGTATATCAGGTATGGGAGCTGCTTTGCATTAAAAAAAAAAAAAAGAGAAAGAGGAGAGATACAGTATTGATGGAGCACAAATAGAAAGCTCAGACACAGATTGGATGCAATTTTGATGAGTTATTTCAAGATTCACAAGTCAACAAGTGACTGGAACATATTCTTCCATCTGCTACTAAGAAAGGCAATGCTTACTTCTCACTAACACGTTTTATTCATTGCAAGGACAGCAGCACTCGTGTTTCAGACAACAACAAACAGAACAATTCCAAAAAGTCAGGAGACACCATATGAACATACAAAGAAAAGAGAACACGATTGTCTGTTCGTGGAACTGTCTAATAGCTGCAAAAAAAAGGTTTTTAACTTCAAGCGTAACAGAGGGAGGTCCCTGAGCACCAAACATTCCCTGTTGGACTCATTTACCATAAAATGACAGTGTTTACTTAAGCTGTCAGGGGGATTTTTATGGCTAGCACTTCAATCTGGTACGGTGTAAGAAGGCGTACGACCTCAAGGGGCTTGTCTGACAAATTGGTGAGATAATCTGGCAAACATTGCATGTCCTGACCTCCATATACAACAGTGTTTCGTACAGGGAAATGACTGAATCAGTGTTTGCTGTAGTTCATATTAGAGAGGCCGTTGCCAGCACTGACTAAGCTGTAAATACTGACCATCCACCGCTGAATAAGTGTCTACAATGTGCAACTGAAAGGTAACACAGACAATTAACACAAAATATTAGGGCCACTGTAATGTGGTACAATAAATGAGTTAAAAACAGGTAGCTTTTTAGTACATGCACTTTGCCTGGATGATAAAACGACAGAGATACGTAACAACGACAGACACTTCATCAGTACAACAAGAAAACAATTAATAGAATAGAATAGAATGTTTGATAGTTTGATTTAAATGCGTCAGACACAAATTGCTATGAAAGCACAAAAAGAAAAGTTCAGTTGCGTGAAGCAACGCCAAGCATGTTCACTTCCTGGCTCAGAAACAGCCTATAAAATCCAGATAACAGAGCATGCTTCTTCCTGTCACTTCCTATCCAAATCCACAGACCTGCCCTGGTGGAGGCTGCAACTGGCAGGGACCTGTCTTAATCTAGGAACTACCAAAAGATGCAAGTGTAATGAGTGTACACTGGTGAGTCTGTTCGAGGTTCAAACTGGACTCATCTTTTTAAATCGCGTGACTATTACTACTCCATTTCACTGTTTTTAAAGTTTGCCAAACAGTAAAGTGATGAATTATTGATGAAAGGCAGCCGTGGTGAAACAAAGCACATTGGATTATGTCAGATTCTGTCAACTGTGGCATAAAATAGCACTTTTCTGCCACAGTCATCTGAGCATTAACATCAGTTTGATTTTTTTTTTCTTTCCTATAGTTAGCCATGGTTGCCCCAGTTAAAACAAATCATAACATTTAGATTTATATACAACTAAGAATGTAAAGTCTTGTGGAATCAATTCACGTTGAGTACACTCGGTACGCTGATCTATGCAGCTAAATAACTCTGGAAACCAAAGGAAGTGGATCAGATACCTCCTAAAAGCTTTGGCTGAGACAGATCCTGATGTTCTATGCATTCTATACGATTTCTCTGAGACTTATATAAGCTTTAATGCAATCAGTCTGATGGGTATCACTCGCATCTCCTACTTCCAGAATATTACAGTGTTTTTTTTAACAGGATCAAGTTTCCAACCTGGGTCTATACAGACTGGAGGGTTGGGTAACAGATGCAGTGCATATAATACAAATACATCGTTCCACCCACATTTACATTTGTTTTAAGACAATCTAAATAACAGAATTCCTAAAGCAATATGAGAAAAAAAGGTCCTCACAGTAAAGCTAATCTGGTACAGCGTTTCATTTTTGAGAATGAAACTGATCTAATGGCGGCAACATTTCCTATACACCTTCTATACGAGGAGCAAAGGATGACTTAACAACTCACAGAAGCTTATAATAATCCACTGAGACTTAAAAAAGGAGGCTAATGGGTAAACCTGAGGCAAAACAAACAGAAATGCACTATAGATGCTCCATTTCACTTGGATTTCTTGGATGAATACATTATGCATGTTGACAGTGTTACATTAGGCACATTACATATTCTCAGGAAAGCCAATGCAAGATAATGGAGGAGAATTGAAGAATCGCATCCTTTTAATTGTACGTGGCAGTGACTTGAGATTGAGAATATTTTATGCAAATGGATCACCAGCAAAGCAGCTCAGCTTACAGTTTGTTATGGTTGGATTTATGCAATCGTGTCAGTTGACTTGTCATCTGAAATTCATAAGGGAGGAGGGTCTTGCTGCTGTGGAGGGGAAGAGGAGCGGAAAGTGGGTCATAATCTGAAGATACAGTGTTCTCTGCACTAAGGGAGTGAGACCCTTGGCTTTTTTTCCCTATATAAACGCCCAATAGCCTCTGTGAAAGGTCAGATACAATGCTGTTTTTAAGGCATGAAAGCTCACTTGCATGGGCAGATATTACTCTGACCAACCGATACTACACAACTGGATGGAGGCCAGGCTGTAAACTCTTGTTCTGTTGACTACCAGTGCATGGAAGCAGCCATGGACTCTGTGGGGAAGTTGTACTACACTGCCGGTCACTGGACAAACAAGTAAACAAGAACTGATGTAGCATAAGCTATATCCCCAATGGCCTCTGCACAGCAGGATTTCCACTTTGAAAGGCTAAAATGCAGTTGTTGATTTGAGAATTGTACTTCTTCTGACTCTGTTCTCCCCGGGACAGCCAGCTCTTTTCGACATTTCCACTCCACTGTAATATATTAACGCTTAGGGCTGCAGCTATCAATTATTTTAGTAATTGCATTGGGTAATTGAACAATCGGATAAGAAACATTTTTGCTTTATTGAAGAACAACAGTAAATAAGAGAAAGACAGGTTATTTAGCAGGAACAAGTTCTTGGTCATTGCTTTAATTACATACCCACCAATACCTAAACTAAGTCGTATACTGAGTTCAGTCAAGATATCAGCTCAATGAGCAAAGTTAGAAGAAATAAAGACACATATCTTGAAAGGCAGAATGACAAGCTGCCAAAATATCCTCCATGGTCATTTTGAGGACATCCATACAAATCTGACAGATGTCCTCAAAATGACACAGCACCTGTAAGAAAATATCTGACTTTAGCAGTTAGCTAGTTGGACAGCGAGTAGATAGCGCTAGAGTGGAAGAAATAAAGTTCGAGACAAACTAGTGAAGCAGTGGACGAGACAAACCCACACTGCTGACTGACTTCTCAACTAGCACAGTTTCAGTTTGCCGTCTCAGCATGTTGTTTGTCGTAGACAGAATCTGAAGGCTCCTGTGCTTGACTCTGCGCTTTATTTGCTTTCATCTCAACCAGAGATCCCAAATAGCAATCATTTTTCCAATTATGACAAAAATAAATAAATAAAAATGTGCTATTTACGCTCTGATGCCTCCACCTCTCTCCATCTTTGGCCACCAATCTGCACTTTCGAGCAATGTCCTGCCCACAGAACTACATGACTGATTACACACAACTAGCAATAGCCAATCAAAATTAAGTGATAAATGTTTAAAAGTCATTTTTTTTACTTAAACACATTTAAAAGACACATAAACAAATGCAAATCAGCAATGTTTTGTGTTGGAGTGTGTTATTTTTGACACCAAGATTTAAATCCTTTACTGCAAATGTACAACACATTGGTTCCATTTATGGTATAAAAACAAGACAATACATCACAACATAAAATGCAGCTATTTCCTTAATTTAAAATAGGCTCACATAAATAAGACAGCAAATCACAATAATCGTGTTACGTCTTGCAAAGCTCTTGAGGCTATAGAAGCAAATGCATCAGTATAAGAGCCATCTGCTTTTTTTGCGGTTTTGCTCACTGCTAATGAGCTTTATTTTGATTTGTGTTTGGTTTAAATTGTATTCATTTGCGACTGGATGCTATGCAACACCCAGAAACCAGAAAAAGATCAACCCTGACACCCTGACTTAGATGTATAAATGTCACGTCATGGCACATTGCCCAAGCTGCAACAGTGACGCAACTCTAATCCCTTGGCCCTTGAGGACAAGTCACTAATGGGCCAAAACAAAAAACAGATGGATGGATTGGAAGCCTGAGATTGTACTAGAAGCCAAAAAAAAAAAGCCAACAACAAAAAAAAAAAAAAAACATAGAAGCCAAAAAAAAAAAAAGCCAACAATAAAAAAAAAACAAAAACAGAAGCATACTATTGACAATATCTGCAGGACATGTACAGTAGCATGAGCATTAAGAAACTCAATACATCGACTGATTAATACAAATTCAGCCCATGTCGGAGTGTCTGCCACCACAGTTCTACTCACATCACTGCTGAAATATAGAGTTACACAGAGTTACTGCATGTTACATAAGCAGAGGATAAAGTTGAGTTTCTATTTCAGTTTGTCTTTCCTACTTGCTGTCCCTTTTTCAGACAAATCAAGCAGAACAAGGTCAAGTCTTCCCCAACTGAGCCAGAAAACAAACAAATTCTGTCGCCCATAAGAGAGAAAACTGCACAGAGCTTGACATCAATAAAATAAAAAGTCGAGTCAAAAAAATGTTACCGCTTGTTTCCATGGATTTTCAAACTACTGCTGCAGCTCAAGTGAAACAAAAGGATTCTCCTCAGTCGTCTTCAAAGCAAACCTGCTCAGCTATTTGGTTGGCAGCTTTGTTATTTAAAACCCAGATTGTGGAGATGGTGACACGGAATAAAAGCATTTAAAAAAAAAAAAAAACACAGAGTGGAGAGACTACCAGACACACAAGGATTAAATTTTAACTTTGAGAAAAAGAAAAAAAACTTCAGCGTTGTTTGTTTTTCAATTAAAAATTTAGCTTCCAGCGTCTCACAGGTCATCTGACAGGATGTAGCTACAGCAACAACTCACATCTTCCTGACAGGCATGGTTCAGGAAAACATATTTTGCTGTTATGGGATGTCAAGTGCTTAGCTGACCTGCAAAAGAAGCTTGAAATGAATTCTAAATCTGACTACCAAACATCTGCAGAGATTTGAAGTGTGTTACTGTGCACAGTCTTCTTCTTTTTCATTATTTTTGAACGAGCTTTGAGCAACTTCTCTGTGAGGGAAGATGGGGGAAAAAGGGCAAAATTAATTAGATTTAGCAGACAGCCCTCATAGATAGGACTATCGATTAGTTTCCTCCCTTTAATTTGTTCATTCTTACATCCTACGCAAGATCCCACACAGCTCGAATCAGGCTTTAAATCAGCGAGAGATGTGTCCGATAACTAATCTCTGACTTTTACATTTTTGTTTGGTCCATGTGCTCACACAGCTTCTTATCGTTCGTGACTGTGATCAGATTTTAACACAATGTGAGGACCTCATTTAAATGTTTCTGTGAGTCTGCCAAGAGTTTTTAATTACCAGGCAAATTAGATAGCACGCTGAATAAAATCGATGCTCTCTTTAAGGATAATGTGGGACAGTATAGTTAGATGTGCCAGAGATAATTCCAAATTCAATACCTCAGCAGCTGCACACTGTAATAACACTACACCGAAAATGAAAATAATCAATGTCAGTATCAGTTCAGAAACCTATAGCAGCTCGAAGTAATCCTGCCATTCAGTCACTGTCTTCCTATTAAAAGAGTCACGCAGAGTGTTGAAATGCCTGTGCTTAATGCATCGAGTCACTGAGTCGCATTATTAATATGCTCCATGTGGAATTAGGACTAATGTACGGAGATTGTCAAAGCATGCAAACAATCTATAAGCTGCATCCATATATGACCTATTTTTCAAAGGAAATGCAGGAACAGCAGATCACAATATCTCTAATGATTACTGTAAATAAAGCAAAGTCCCTTTACTGGCACGGAAAAGAGTGTTTCGCTGATCATCAAACCATGATGGATTACTGTAGTTAGCCTGAGGGCGTCTAGACATTTCAGTGTTTTATTTATCTAATACATGTTGGCAAAACATTTAGAACCTGGAAGCACACGCAGAAAGTAATTCACGGGAACTATTTCTGGCACATAATTAAATGGATGGTTGCCAGATTGGAAAAAATGAAAATAAAAACCTAATTTTCTAATGTAGATCAAGCTCGTAGGTGTCAAACATTATTTTTGATGGGTTGTGTCGACATAATAACGTTGGTAATTGTGTCAACTTTATATTGTGTGCAAATTAAACTATTAAATTAATTACTGAATCATTATTTGATTCAAAATTAAATTAAAGTTGTAGTTACTTAATGAAATTGGCTTGATAACTAAATTATTCTTCAGCTTAAGGTCAGGATTTCAAACCCCCTCCTCTGCCTATTTAACATTGAAGCAACGTATATTTCTTTAGATTTGACAACTTATAAACTTGTGCTCATAATTATAGTAATGAGATACGTGACACTCAACGATTCCCTTTAAATAATGTGGTAATACTATTAGAAGCACAGTATTAATTTTTATGCAATCAACTTAAAAACCTGTGTTTATGCTACCAATCACTGAAGTGACTATAATGTAATTAGAAGTTGTCTTAACTCAAACAAACCTGAAGTGAATTGTTGTTTTTGTTGTGCTTTTTTTCCCCTTCAGATGTAAACAATGTCTCAATAGTCTAATTTATTCAACCTGATTGACTGATACATCCTGATTATGGCATTTCATTACCTTTTTATATTTTCTCAATTAAATATTAAGAGTGTAGGTGAATTACTACATACATTAATGATTGAATGAGTTTTATGAAATAAAGAGCTAATTAGTCTTTCTAAAACCTTCTTGAGTCTTAAACTGAAAGAAATTACTTTACAATACCCAGTCATGCACAAGGAAAAACAAGTTGCATAGATTTAAACAAAAAAAAAAAAGGAAACATTTAACCACATTGGAGAACTAGTGGCTTTCTTTGAAGGAAAAGCACTTTTCCCTCCACAACGAACTCCGTTCCTCTGCTTGACTGACTGAAAATACTTGCTAATTGTGCTGAAAAGGCCCATTTTGGACATGTAGCGAAAGCAGCGCGGCAGTAAGACCCTTTTAATGGAACGTGATCAAGGTCACTATCCTGTGTAAACCTCCAACAGCCTGGCGATGACGCAACACTCAGAGACAGATGGGTGAAGGTCAAGGCAGATTTTACACACGCAAGTCTCTCCCACGTCAAAGCTGTACACTGATCAAGCCAATTAATGAATGCATGTTTGTTGTTATCGCAACTTCATTCAGATTCATAATCAGAAATGTAGATATTCTAAGTGGATAGAGTGGAAAGAAAGAAACGGTCTGGTTTAGAGTGAACACTGGGACAGTAAGAATGGTTGCAATGAATCAATGCTACCTTATTTAATGGAAATCTATACACTTTCCTGCTATTTCTGACCATTATGTCTGACCACTCAAGCATCGATGTCTCTTATGCTCGACTAAATGAAACCCTAATTAACAAAACTAGTTAAGAAAAAAATGTAATTGCTTTTTTCATTTAATTAATTCAGATTATTATGGTACTGGTGATTTTGTTATGGGGCTAGCTAAGACCTCTTTCTGCAGAATACAATATCACTCTTAGAACAACAAACAAGCCTCCAATATAATACTGAAACCATGAGGTGTGCCAGTGTTTTCTGAAGGCAGCCTGATTCAAGCCATGAATGCTTCCACAAAGGAAAACTGACTAAATTTAATAAGTAATGATAAACAAAAAGACATTTAATTTCCACTGCTGTACTACAACTTATTGGAGTTTATAAAATGATGCTAATACTGTTGACAAAAGGCCAAAATGTGTGAAATTATGAGTCTAACCTTAAATTAAACAAATGAAGTGACCACCTGAATACTGTTGTGTTTTTAAAATACATTATTCGCAGCAGTTTTGTAATGAGTACAGACTTTAATCAAACTTCTTCCCTCCCTTCGGCAGCCTCTTGCGTGTGTCCACCACAAAGCAAAAAGAGGCTTTCTCTACCACATAGTGATTTAAATTCTGAGAGCACGACGTCGTTTCAAAGACCTATTTAGAGTCGGAATACAATAGCTGAAGCAACAGAGAAATAAAGGCTCAAGACTGGGGAGTGTTTGAATAAGCAGGGGTGCTTTTATGTTGACACAAAGCAATTACACAAAATTCTTTTCACTCAAAACCTCCTTTCTTGAGCTTACATATTAAGTCCAAGATAAGCAAGTAAATGTGTGTGACTCACGTCTCTGCGTTTCTAAAGGCAAAGCTGCTCCAGATGCTCTTCTGAATAATTTCTACTTGAAGGCAACTCGAAAGCAGAGGAACATTCAAAATGAAAATTAACTGGATAGACGGATATATAGCGAGCAACTGACCCTGGACAATCCTGATCTTAAATTCACAAATATAGGTCAGCGATTTACATTATACATAGGACAGTATTCCCTGCGTGTACAATAGGCCTCTGTGATACCGCTCAGCGCTGATGTACTGTGGAGCGGCTGAGTACGAGCTGGTACACTGACTGCTGTCTATGTACAGTTGTGTTTTCTATAAATGCAGCATCTTCAGGAGAAGGTGAACAGACTAACATGCGAGTAGCAAAGCCAGACAAGAATTTAGTGAATCGCAAACAATAAATGACAAGCACGTTCATGGCATGTTAAGCTTTTGAGTGCTCTCTGCAATACCTCTCAACTCCCCAGCCCCCCTCGACACCATCAGAGCAATAATCCAGCAACGTTCCTTTAATCGCCAAGTGGTTTGACCTAATCTATACTGACATAACATGAATAAAGTCCATAAGGCCTACCCTACAGTACACTACACGGCAAGCAGGGAGACGGCAGTTACACACAGAGGACATGCTAATAGAGGATCACTCTGCAACAAGACCAGATTGTTTATTTATGCACTTTTATGCTCTATGTCTTTGCTGTTTGCACACAATCAGATCATACTGCTGGATCCTAAAGCTGTCTGAACAGAGTGAAAGTCACTCAACTCATAATCCCAAAATCTGGGTGAAAAGGGAGATCTCAACCAGCTGAACATTCCTCATACTGAGCAGTTCAGCAGAAGCATTTGTCAGATGAAAACATCCAGTCAGAGAAACAATTGTATTCTTCATTGACTAATCCTAGATTAGTCTCTATATTTATCTGCTGACAATGGAGCGGTGTCACCTTATTTGATGGAAGTCTATGCATTTTCCTGTTGGTTTTTGATTATTTGATAAGCAAAAATATCTATTTAGAGAGTAGTTTCTATATTTGTCAACTGGCAATGGATTAGTGTGACCTTTTTTGACCTAATATTCACATCCATTAATTCATTTGCTTTTCTCGTCTTATCCAACAGTACAGCTGAAAAATACAAGCAATTATATTGCAATTACTTGGACACATATTACAGACTGAAGATTTAGCTATATCAAAATGGTAACATCTGTTCAAATAATCGCAATATATGTTTTTGTATTTCTTTTCCACTGAAAAGAAAATCCAAATATAATGATTTTTACTGCACCAACAAGCATGTTTCTTAACATCTTGAGAACCTGATTTCCATGTCAGAGCGTCTTTGTAGCACCACAATGCTTCATTTAAAATGCTAAGTTGCGACAATTTTACCTTGGTCAAAAAATTGCAGTTCTTGCATTTTAGATAAAGCAGTAATCCATGCTGCGATTTCTATAATATTTTTAATGATCTTTCAGCTCTATCCTGTTGTGGTGGAGGGTGGGAGCCTCTCCCAACTGACAATGGGTAAAAGGAGAATTCATCCTGTTACGTACACACCAGTGCATCACAGAAAGAGTGGAAACTTTGTGCGCACACACACAATAACACCTTTGGCAAATTTAGAATCGCCAATTAACCTGCCATGCATTTGGATTGTCAAAGGAAGCCGAAGCACCTGGAGAAGACCTACACAAACTCCACACAGAGAAGTTGCAGTTGATCAGCAGGTTTAAACCCACAACCTTCTTGCTGTGAGGCAACAGTGCTAAGCATTGTACTCCACATTCACACTCACAGAGAGGAAATTCAGTGTTATTTCACCAAACCACCACTGTGATAGGAAACCAAAGCATATGGAAGTAAAGTCATGCAGGCGAAGGAAGAAAATGCAAACTCCACACAGAAAGGTCCCAGCAGACTATTGAATTCAAACCCCTGGTCGTCTCGCAGTAAAGCAATCGCTGCCCCACCATGCCACCCAAGTAGCAAACTGAACTGTTGCTGTAAAGGCGACATACATGAAGCACTGAGGTAAACCAAAGAAATAATTACTTAAGTCACTATCCATTTAACTACAAAACCACTTCTCTTATTCATTTAAATGTACGAGTCCCTTCTGCCCCACATTATGTTACACTCGTAACAGTAAAACTGGTGCTTGTGTTTTAAAAACCAACTTTGTTCAACAGTTCTATTCAGTCTCTGCTTTATAGTGACAAAAGCAGAGACAGCTGTCAGCTGCTGCAGACCTTGTATTTTGCCAGGCTCCATTCAAACTGTCTTTTCTTCTGTCAAAAGGAGCCTGCTGGTTTAGCTTGTCCTCCAATTCTCTGGCAGAGCAACACAGGGAAATCTTCTGAACGGCTAAGATTTGTTCTCCATTCTGAGGGTGTTTTTCAGAGGAGGCACTGCAATGAGGCCTTCTGGGGAGCTGAAGCTCATTGTTAAGACAGCTATAAAAGGAATGCTTCCAAAAAATGCTGGGTGTGATGAAAAATGTTGTGTATGCTTTGCTGTAAAATGACACAGCTAGTCATGTGTTGCACAACCAGAAAGCTTGTTAATCATCTTGTTAAAGTATACAACCAAATTTTTACATGAGGCAAAATTTCTATGTTTAAGACAATATCTCTGCAGCAGAGAAGAGGACCCCATTCCCACCCAATCAAACTTCTAATGTCACACAGTGGAAGCGCTAAATTGCAATTATTTCTCTGCAGCTGCTCAGTCTAGAGAAAATCTGACATTTATCCTTATAGAACATTTAAATTAAGTTGGCCAACATGAGCCTGCTGTGTGTTCTTACAGTATTTGTGTGCAATGACATTTTGACGGCATCCACTGTAGCGTAGAACAGCAATTTTTGCCAACATCAATACGAACACACTGTGTAGTTTATGTTTTTAGGTTCAGGTTGGATTTGTGTTTTCATGCTACCTTTGTGTCAAATCTATTTTGGGAAAATCCAAAAGAATTTTCAGTAAAGGACTTGTCATATTGCCACTGGTCACACACAGCAGCTCAACCAGCTTCAAACACTTTTTTTCTCTCTCTCAAAGTCAGTAATAGGTCCTACAGGCCTGTGTGAACTAGTCATGCATGTAGATTACTCAGAAAAGCACATTTCTCTTTGGGAATTGATTGCGCTACCAAACCCAGACTGAGAGATGGAGGCATTGCGGGATTACAGATTCACAGCACTGCAATTCCTGAAGAGCAGACAGAATGGAGCCTGAGGACACTGTACTGTTCTCAGCTAAATTTAAATCAATCAGGGCCAATGTGAGATGAATGAAGATGAAGTCCTCGTCATTTCGTTCTAATATGCAATTTAACAACAAGAACAACTGGGTATATAGTACATACTGAGAACATTCCCATTGGTGTATGATATTGTTTTAGGTTCTGATGTTCTTCACTTGTTACTAGGTAAAAAAAAACTAAATTATATTATTAAATAAATTAGAATATTATAATACTGATAAGTGGTTCAGCTCTGCACAGGCGTATCGCTGGAAGAGCCAGCCTTAGCCTGAAGCGGCTGGATGCTATTCCTGGTGAATAAATGGGCCGTACTGGCCTACATACCTGCGTTCTGCAACCGTTTAATGAACTAAATCGGATGAACCTGAAAGGCAAAACTGCACGGCGTTCACATAGAGCAAACCAATCTGTCCTGATTGTTTTAAATCACTCTTCGCTGATGAGCTGCTCTCAAATCACGGCGAGACTTGTGTTGTGCGCCATAAATGAATGAAATGAACGTCTTCACAATGGAAGGTCGATCAAATGGGCCAAATTTAATGAGCCAAAATGGTTGGCCCAGTTCCTACTGAAACGCAGCAGGATAATACTCCAAATGTTCACCACACAGTGGAACGCAAACTTGAACATAAATCAGTTGACATCCTTTTGCACTTTGTCGAGGATGCATCAATAGAGCACAGTGCAATTACTGTCTCATTCAATACTGTAAAATCTATTTCAGTAACATCTGTCTTGAGTGTGGCCCTGTGAATGAACTACAAACCCCAGAATGATCGTGCTGACTCCATAGGTGGTGGTGCTTTTAGATCCAAAAGATTTTTCAGAAGAAACTTTGACTCTAGCTTTGTCTGTATTGGTTGTAGCCTGCAAAAAGGTTGCAAGAGAATTACAAAGTGCCTTGCAACCTCTGAATCTTTCATGAACAGTATGTGCTTGTAGCTATGAAACTGGCCAGAACCATTCAGTACTGTAGGAAGAACGCAACTATTTAAAGCTTCTGCCACCACAGATAGTTAATTTTACTTTAACAAGTGGATTTTCACTGTAAAAACTAAATGAGAATGAACCAAACAATGCACAATTCTCTTGCAAGACTGAGTCACATGAAGCATCGTGTAAAGGATTCTCCTCAATTTGTTGTGACATGAAGACCAGCTCAATCAAACTGGAAAGCTGTACCTGCCATGCTCGTCCCTCAGAAACCATTCATTCATACATTGTTGATGAGCAGCATTTTAAACTAGTATCTGCTGAGGAAAGGCAAACACAAGTAAGACTGTACATTAAAAAAAAAACAAAGTCTCTTGGCTGAACGCCACTGCTGAGAACACAAACTGCGCCTTAGGTCTGAAAGTGTAAAGATATTCTGGGGTGGTGTCCAACAGTGCCGTTCAGCAGGGATTCACTGTGACAGTCTGTGAGGATACAGCTACAACAGCCACCAGTGTGCTCTGTATTAACTGACGGTACATAGCATTAGGTTTCTGTGATATAATCAAATCCAGAATCCATCAATCACACCTTTTACCGACAGACAGATTGTTGAAAATAATCCAGATGTGTCACATGGCTGGCCGCAGACCATTCACTGAGTGTATTATGGACTGAGTGGATTTGGTTAGTGCCAGAGCAGAATAACAATCCGCTGCAATTACATTAAGTTACAGTCCCTGATTGTCGTGAACACAGACAGAACAGTTGTCAGGAGCACCGAGGATCCCCATGTTGTCAATGAATGTCATATCCAGAGTAAGCCTCTGCCAGCGAGGCAGACTGACCTATTGTCCTACTGACATTCACTCTCAGAGGTCAGAGGATTTTTAACTCCTGCTGAGTGGTTACGTGTTAACCGTATAGCATAAAGCTTATGTCCTCTGCGGATCATTGCATCCTCCACCTGCTTAAGCTGTTTGTGAAGCTTAACAGGAGACATCTAACCTAACCTGGCTTAAATTTTTAGATATACAGGGAATTTGCTGTTTTTTACCCCTTCACTGAGATTTCAGAAGTTTAATCAATGGCTGGAGAGGGACTTGAACTTCTCTGCCATTTTGAATTCAGTACCATCATGTGGAGGTGTGAATGGTAATCCAGTACAGTGCTGCCTCTTAGGAAAGCCTTGAAAGCTGAGTGCAAACATTTTTGCCCATTTTCTCACATGACAGTCTTGACTGTCTCATGCACACCTACATTTTCTTCCAGGCAGGTGTGTAGGAGGGAATATCCACAGGTAAAGTTGAAGAAATTCCAGCACTATCCTACTGCCAGCATTAAACTTCTTTTTGGAAATACAGCATTACTGTCCTCAGGCAAAACTGAAGGATAAACTTTAAACTTGCCAGATGGACGTATCAAACACTTCTTCAGGTGAGACTAAAGGTACATCCCACTCTCCAATTAACAATATATACTCTAAAATTGATTTCTAAAAACAAAATCATCATCTCATTCAATTCTATAGTGTTAAAACAGAAGGCAGGAAAAAATGCAATTTTGGAAAACAATGACATAAGATATCAAAATATGAATTTAGATGAACATATTTTAAAGCCTTGCCACCTGTTTTAACTTTGAATGAAGTTTCTGCTGTAAAGCATCCCAAAGCTACAGATTTCCAAAGATGGCTTGTTTTTTGTAGTTGTCTGCCCAACTTCCTATTCATTTCAATAGGGATTTTTAACGCAGTTTTTTGCGAATATCATAAAAAATGTACAACGAATCTCTGACAAAACACAAAACATCATTCCTAATCGAGCCGCTCATTTTGATGTATGATTGGTATGGGCTTTCTAAAGCTGCGGACACAAAACTGTGTCAGAAGAATCTATAAGAATAAGCCTAAAGAAATAGTAATAAGTGTGACTCAGTGCTTATGCATTGGCACACTTTATTAAAAAACAATCTCACTATCAAAATACATGACAATAGAGATGATAAAGATGAAGCGTCCAAGCATGGCTCTTAAAGCTGGGCAATAAAAGACAATTCATCCTGGACTATTTCCTGGTTGATCCCATTCAAACCATGAGTGCCTGCTTAACGTGATGCTGTGACTTCAATGAGGGTCGATGAACCAAAATGTTGGATTCCAGTGGTGCTTATTGCAAGTAATAGGACGATGTGGGAGTTCTTGCTTCTCTGACAAGGCATTCAAGGATTTGTCTGAAATAGTGCTGCAAGTTTCAATTCCATGTGTCAAATATTGTCAGAAATGATCTTTTTGTTGCTTGATGTCAGAAAATGGTGAAAAAGGCTGCTGTTTCCCAAAGACTAGAATGACATCCTCAAATGTCTTGTTTTACTTTCATATCGGAGTAGAAAAAAGCAGAAAATCTAAAAATCTGTGAAGCTGGAATCAGATGATTTGGATTTGTTTCTTTAAAAATGACTTAAACCGATCAATCAGTTGACAATTAACAAAACAGCTGACAACTATTTAACTGATTGTTGCAGTTCTAGTATGAAATAACCATCTAAAACACAAATGTGACAGTTCATATGGCACAGAAAACACCCCAAACTTCAAAACAAACTTCATGATTATGTTGTATGTATTAAGAATTTGTGTGCAAAAAACCAGAGGATGTATTCACCCGAAGTGCCTTACTGTTACTTTATTTTAAAAATGCACAGTAAAGATCAGAGGATACTGTAAATGTTGCCCACTCACTCAGTTTAATTACATTAAATTTAATCAACCTAAGGCCTAGTATGAAAATGCTTTGAGTGAATGGACTCTGCAGTGAAGCTCAGTAAACCTTTGACAGAGTCGCCGACACAGCCTTGGAGCAATAAAAGGAAATTGGACGTCAGCAGCATCAAAGAAATTCGTCACAGTCTTCATCACGTACACAACAAAGTAAGCATATAAAATTCCATGAGACAGCTTTTGAAGACACAGCGTTTAGCATCAACTCAGTGCAAAAGAGAAGGTACAGATCTCCTACCTTGTGGGTGTAAGGTGCTTGTCCCAGGTTGATCCCATCTTTTGCAAGTTTATCCCTTATGAGCACCTTGAGCTTCAGTTTGGGATAAGTCACAAAGTCATTGCACTCTGTGAATCTCAGGTTGTGGTTTCCAGGGCAGGAGAACTGGTGTTTTCCTGCAGTTTGCGACCTCAGCGCCCTGCAGTCTTCCACTCTTCCTGAGTGTGAAGTGTGGTGGCACGTAGAAGCATCCAGAGGCTCTAAGGTGAAATAGTAGCCAGGCGATTTCATTCTATCCTGCTCTTTTAGCATGTCCACCGCCGTGAGCAGTCTCTGTCTGTGATACTGGATGCGGACGCCTATTGCATCCAGGTCTGGCTCTCCAATCTGTTTGCAAACTTCCAAATCATCGTACCCATTGTCAATGAACGCCTCCACATACTGGGCCAGATGGAGCTTGGACAGCCACTGCAGGACGAGATTTGGCCCTTGGCTCATCTTTAAGACTGGATATATTTACCTTAAGTACACATCATCATCATCATCATCTCCATCCACAGTGTTTCTGCACTGAGGCTGTGTTGTTGTCACAGTCCAGCACTGAGGTCCATGCAGCTCCCACCTTGCACACAATCCCAGCCTCAGTTCTCCAAATGTGACTCATCTATTAGTTGTGGGGAGAGCCTTGGGTAACAGAGCATATTGAGAGATATCAGGGTGGTTAAACTGTCAGCAGAACCTTTGAAAAAATGCAGACTGTGGCAGAAACATGTACCTTGCTGAAGTTATCTGGAGCCAGAACAGCCAGGACAGGTTCAGGCTGTCCTGTTGGGCTCCACCTGAGAAGCCTGAGTGACGGAAAAGAACGAAATCCACAGCGCGAGGACGCCGAAAGAGTCCGAATTTAACCGAGTTCACGAGACTTTTGAATTTTAAGCTAGTTAGCGTCGTCGTCCGAAACGTAAAGTCGATATTAGCCGGTGATAAACTCTTTAAACACGTTCATGTTGAAGTTAAAAATGAATAAAAAATAACACAAAAATAACGCTAACAGTTGGTGTGTTCTTCGGTTGCCTCCATCCTCTTTGTTTCTTTGATCCCAACGCTTACAGAGATCCATCAAACATTCATCCGGAGCAAAAAAACGTAAACCCTGGTGCTCCAAAGAAAAAAACAAATTAAAAAAAACGATGTATAACTCTTAAAAAGACACAGGAAGAGAGTAAAGCTTTAAAAAATATATCTGTAGCCGTCCAGAGTGCACTTGTTGAGGCTTACTTTGTGTCCGGCTTTCACCGTTTTTAAGTTTGCTGTCCCTCCGCTCCATCCGCCGGCTCAGTTCGACAGTGAGGATGCTGCTCCGGCGTCAGTCAGCGCTGGAACCCCGCTGCACGACGGGAGCTCCGCGGGCACTGGCGCCACCTGCAGGGGGCTTCTGGGAAATGTAGGAGCAGTGAATTAAAATAAATTACAATAAAATAATTTAAATATGATATACATTATTTTAAAAACAATATTGATATGAACCCAATTTACTATTTTTTCTTTAAAAAAAAAAAATCATGTCTATTCACAGTAATTGCTTTTTCCAGCCAATGTGACGGCCACGTTTTTAAATAAAAAAACAAATATATTAAATGTGATGCACAACTTGATCATTTTGATGAATTCTACTGATTTTAAACATGGCTTGAGTTAGACCAACCTTTTACCAAGTGGCTGTATAACCTATTTGCACATCTGACACACTTTTACAGGGAAAGTAATTACTCAATGCAAATTTCATACATTAACTGATCAAATAAAACCCCGATTACGACTTTTAAAAGCCTATCGTACAACAGCATGCCATACTGAGTAGCTGTTTAAGTAAAACAATTCAAAAAGCCGGGAAATAATTTATCAATACACAATCAATATAAATTACAAGCCATAAAAAGCAAAATGATTAATATTTATGACAAATCTGGGGTTTGTGCACGCTGCTGGATTCACATCCCAGATGGAAAGCCTTTTTATGAGGCTTTTCCATCATGTCTATTCACAGTTAATGTCTTTTATAGTAAATGTGATGGCCACATTAATACATTTCCTTAATGTTCTGCACAACTTCTAAATTATTCTTTTTAAAATTCACAAATTAGAAATTTTAACCTTTCGATCTCTAATACAATTAAGTGTTACGTGGGTTTGAACAGCCTTTGCAAAGTAGTTGCACACCTTAGTTGCATATTTGACACATTTTTACGGGGAAAATAATCCTAAAATGCAAATTTCATACATTACCTGACCAAATACAAGTGCATACTCGATAAATGTTGAATTAAAACAACATGCCAGTAGGTAACCTGGCAGCATTCACCCATACACATTAATATATATCAAAAGCAAAGCAATTCTGACAACTACATCAGACCTGAGGAGGGATAAAAGAATCACTAAAAGAAGTCAGTGAGTAAAGAGGAAACAAAACACCAGACAAAACTCGTTATGATTGGTTTTACATTTATTTTCCATTGCACAATAATATCTATATATACTGTATCTACAGTCTAAATTGTTTGTGGCAGCAGATTAAGTCAGACATCCATGTGAAATTTATTTTAATAAAACTGTACAAAAATTGCCTACTATGAGAAAATACTGCAACTCCACAGATATTCATCCCAGAAGACAGATGGATGGAAGTATGGCGACCGAGAAACCCTTGAGCTCTCCTGCACGGTGCTGCGAGCCGAGCTTCAGTTTTCAATGCGTTTTCTACAGCGCAGGAAAAAGCAAGAGTTTCCATGAAGCAAAAAACAGTAACATTAACAGATGTACCAATAAAATAAATATAATCTCTCACACGTATACAATTGGCATGGTCAAATGAAAACGGGACGCGCTTCGGATGTGTGATGAGAACTTCAGTTTTGTTCAACATGGTGGTTAATACAAATGCCAGAACAGACAATCTCTAAGAGGGATAATACATGGTTGTTTCAAGTTTGTAAACACTTAATATCATGCATCCTTCAATGTGCAATAAGAGACCATTTAGGACATATATGTTGCAAACTGAAGCACTTTAAAGTTGAGGCCACACTTCGTAGAAAGACTCAGCGGCCCACCCAAAGGAGACGATCCTCCTGCAGTAGCAAAGCTTAAATCTGAGATGAGCATGTTCAATATATACCAGAAAATGTCGTATTGTCATGTCTGGATGATGGATAATTATGCACAACCATTGTTTGGACATTAATGTGTGTTATTCTATCCCAAAATTACATTAAAGGTATTCATTTTTAATAGATTATTGAAATTAAAAGTATATATATATTTGTTTTCAAATATATAAATATATCATAGTATCATTAACCTGACATTGAAAACAAATCTGAGAGTGAAGCAATCAGCATAATTGGCAAACGACATAGATAAGCATAGGTTCTGTCATGTTTTGGTCCTTTGGAAAATAAGAAAAAAAAAAAAAAGGGACACAAAAGAATAAACACATTAAAAATCATACTAACAAAATTATTTTTAAGTACAAAAAATAGTGCAAAACCCACATAACTGCTCTTCCAAATGGGTTTATCTCAGTAGTAGTATACAGCAGAGAAGATTAAAATCAGCCGTCTGAAAGTGAAGGGTTTTATTCCAAAATGCCGCATATCCATCTTGGATAAAACATTTTTGGTATGACTGATAACTCGACATCTCCTACATGATTTAATACTCTAAAGTCTAAAATAACAGAAAAAGTCTCTTCATTTACTTCATGCCTTCGATCAATTTTTCAATTTCCACTCAAAGTTACTTCATTTTACTTTGGCGGATATCTCGTCTTGGAATGAAACTCTTCAAATTCACTTTGCACATGTACAGCAGTTTGGGACAGTAATGGAGGTGTCATGCCCAAAAAGAAGAAGCAAAGCCAAAATACTACTTCCCACCCTCCCTCCCTCCGACCCGTTTACACACAGTAGACTTCTCGACTTAAGAGTGCTGTCAAATCATCCTGACCGACTTTTACCATTTGGGGGAAAAAAAAAACAACCAAAAAACAAAAAAAATCAAGACAACTTTGTGAAATTAAGCAACTCTTTGGTGTCAGAAAAGAACATGGCCGCAAGCGTACAGTATGTCACATTGCCTGAACCTGCACTGTCAGATTTGTGTCCAGCTGTCCCGCTATTTACAACATTTGGCAGCAATCTGGACTGACAAAGTATTGTCTCTCTTTTCAAAATAAAAGACCGACAGATAATGCTCCTATATTGACACAAATAGCAGCATATCCTTGCACCTCATGAAAAAGAAATCTAATTACAATAGAAGTCTAGTTAATCACATTGAAAAACACTGTCAAGCAAAAACAAAAACCTCAAAAGACCTATTGTAATACACTGTATCTATGTAGTATTATAAACATTGGCGCCCATACACATATTCCTGAATATATGTATGTTCACAAACACACAGATATACACATAGGTAGAGGTTAGCATATATGCGTCATGAGGCAAAGGCAGAAGAGAAACAGTTTCGAAGTGAATGGTTTTTCGGAGAGAGATGACCAACGGCACTGTGTGGAACACCGTGTTGTGCTTGGTCATTTCTACTGGCAGCTACGAATACAAAGACAGCATTATCACTTCCATTGTGCTGTAAGAGACACATGCTTTTTTCCCTACACACTGAGAATCGAGACAAAAAAAAAAACAACCAAAGAAAATCAACTCAGGCTACAACAGAACGCCACAAACAAAATCTGTATGATCGTGTATAAATAGATCTTTATCACAGAAAAACGTAAAATTGTAACCAAAATATACATTTATGCTAATTATATTAAGGACAATCTTTGTCTTGCCCGTCGACTCGTCGTCCTTCTCGTAGCTACAGCCCCTCGAAAGCTAAGAATACAGGACCTTCAGGGGTTTACTTCCAGTGTATCAACTAATTCTTCTCATGGATCAATGTAAACTCTTCATTTAGGGGGTAAACATCTTCAGCACTTTTTGTTTGGTGCATTTAAAAGGAAACAAAAGAAAATTTAATGCCCAACATACAAACCATCTTTTACTTCATTTCTATTATACTGATCCAATAAATAGCTCAATTCAAAAATAAAAGCAAAGTGACTACCAGAAAACTTTTTTTTTTTTGTCTTTCTCACCTAAAACAACTTGATTGGAAAATGCTGTAAAAGGTATGGTCGGTGATGAACTAGTGTACTACCAGCCCTTATTCCGTGAGAGGCAACAGATTCATCATCTCCCTGTCCAATTTTTTTATTTTTTTTTGTACTGTTCTAAGTGCTTAAAAAGGCCCTTTCTGGACAAAAAAGGACAAAAAAAACAGACAAACAAAGGGCAGAAGACAAACTCTTAAAAACAATTTGGACCAGAAAAACAAACAAACACAAGTCCTTCACTGATTCAATCATTCCTATAGAAACTTTCACGTTCTCTGAACTGATTAGATTCGAAGGACACGGGGTCATCAGACTTTTCTCCTCATTTAAGTCCACTGTGTTTGGCAGACACCATAAAGGGCAGAGAAAGGAAAACAAACAATTGCAGTCAGGCCACCACGAGTACATTTTTTTTTTTTTGTTTTTTTTTTGCAGAATTGTCTTTCCTTTTTCCGAACAAAACAGCAAAGTGTGTAGATATATATTTATGAGACATATACGAGTGCATGATGGATATGAAAGGTCCCCCTCCTCTCCTGGTCTGATGTTAAACGAGCATTGTCGCTCTCTGGTGAAATGGAAAGAGAGACTCCTAAGAGCTTCTCTTCTCTCATTTCTTTCCATTCTCATTGGCCAGTGTCTCCTCTGCAGCAGTCCTCCGGTGACTGAGGTAATGCAGAGTGATGATATTGTGCTGAGGGAAAAAAAAAAAAGCATGATTCTGTTGAGCAGAACCCTCCCCCCTCCCCCACCCCCGCTGGAGAGAAATAGAGAAGAGAAGAAGAAGAAGAAGTAGAAGAAGAAGAAGAGGGACCTGCAGCTCGTCAGAGATACTGGTGTGCGTGATTACAGAGTCCGAAGCTCCACACGCTGCCATCAGAGCTGGTACCACTTTTTATCTTTGTACTTCAGCATCATCTGCGGGGGAAAGAAAATCAGAGTTAGAAATAAGGAGTCAGGCTAAAAAAAAAAAACAATGTGGCAAGTGCGTAAACAGATGTCGTTTCCGTACATCGTGGGCATGCTTGGAGAAGGACTCTGCGCTGGCCATCATGGCTGCTGTTCTCTCCTCGAGCTCGCCCAGTTTCTGCCCTCTCTCGTCCAGAGCTATCCTGGCGCGAGCGAGGTCGCCCACAACTCCTGATGCTGCGCCCTTCATGCCCTCCATGCTGCCTGGGCCGGGGATGTGCTGCGCCAGGCTACGGGATGCCTTACCAGCAGCTGTTTCACCAACTAGCAAAGACATCCACACGGTGCGTTAACGTATGCTTTAATATTTCAAGTAAAATCAATCATCTTAGTGATTGAAAAAAATTCTCCTGCAGCTGAAACCACCCCTTCCCAAAATACTTAATAAAAACTGTTACAAAGCAAGACACTGGATTAAATCTCTAAAAATGTCAGAATTGGTTCTTTGGTTTGCCTGAGTCTAAACGTAGTAGAGCACTGTACAGCATCACATATTGAAATATCTAAATAGCAGGAAACATTTGAGAAGGGAAAATCCAAACCACATCTAATATACTCTGAATTTAGAACGCTGTTTTAGTCTCAAAGGCAGCACTGATGGGAAAAAAACAGATTTAGCATTTAAATGGAAGGATAAATGTAAATGTACTGTAAGAGGTTGTAGGAATCCTTATGCAATACTAGAGAGTATTGTGTACTCACAGAGGTCCTCTCTGTCCAGAGACTGAGCTCCTCCACCAAAAAGGCCTTTGAAGAAACCTCTGTTTGGAGCCTCTGGTGTCTCCACAGGGGTAAATAACTCACTGAGCATCTCCTGAGGAAGACACAAACATCAGCACATCTTTTTCAATGCATTCTCCCTGAAGACACACGGGCTCAGCTATAAAGGCCTCACGAATCAAGCTTATTATAGACTGTGCCGCACGCTAAATTGTGTAGTTTCACATTTTTGTCAATAAAACATTTTTTATTATTAGTAATCACTTCTGCTGTGTCCACAAATGCTTAAAAAAACTCCTGATGAAAATGTAGGTTTTACACCTTGGTAATATGTCTATATGGTGTTTTTTATGTGCTGGAAGACGCTTTATGGGAGCAGCAGGGTGAGTCTGTCCACTTTAATACTACAGTGTATTGATAAAAACATAGCTTCAGACTTCCAGGGTTTTCAAGAGCTTTCTGGATGATTCTTCAAAATCAATTTTTGGCTTGAATAGTTGTGGGTTAATATTACAACTTGCCATTGTGTCATTTGGTGTTTGAGCAGTTTCGTAGGTGAGCTGGTGTGCTCCAGATGCACTTAGTGGGGAGGAAAGAGAGGTAGGGATCACGTAGATCTGCACATTTTAGCTTATGCAAAAGTTTAATGTTACAGCTAAGCCATTTTAAGGCAAGAAATTACTACTTTTCATGGGAAATAAACTACTTAATTACTTACTTTAATAGATTAGTTTTTACGGGTCTAGTCAATGATTAGAGAGGGACTTCAAGCAGTTTCGACAAAGAGGTTCTTCTGGAAATCTACTGTTGCTTCTAAACTCAACTAATGTGGTATTTTCATGAAGTTTTGGTTTTTATCATATAGCAACAAGTTACAACACAAGTCATCTCATAGCATTTAACATAGGACGGTGAAGATGACCAAAGAGGGACTTTAATAAATACACTCACAGCAGTTTGCCTGCCCCCGTCCTCTGTTCTCTCATTTATTGTTGTATCTACATAGACGAAGATGCAAGATTTCTACCTTCCTGTTTGGTAGAGCCACACTTGCTTTTGTGTTAGGAAGCTAAAAGATTTGTTTCTAATTCTGATGTGTAATGATACTAACTCTACGGTGCAGATCAATAAATGTGTGTTGTAACTGAACATGTGTGCTACATCACAGGAGAGACGACTGCAGTCTCTTGTACTGTATTCTAAAACAGGAGTTCAAAAATGTCCCTCACTTATTTTTTTAATCGAGAGTATCTGACCTGCAGGTTGTCGCAGGTCTCCTGGCTGTAGGTGATCCTCTGGAACTCAGTAGGTGAAGTGAGGTACAGAGCCTGACCCAGGTTAGAGAAGCAGAATGTTCTCGCTATCCGCATGTCTGTCAGCGGCAGGTAGTTCACATCCAGCAGAGGCCGTAGACTGGGCAAACTGTGACCACAGAAATAACAGATGATAAGAAGCCAGCAGGTTGCAGATTTTTTAAAAACTGTATCTGCATGGTTCCTTTCAGATCACACTGTACAAATACCAGTAGGAGCTAGAAATGATGGTACCTCAGAGTCATTATGTGGCCGTTTGCACAGAAACAGGTGATGCAGTTAGTCCCTGCCATCTGCACGATGTCAGCCCTCAGCACGAAGGAGGTCTCTGTGATGTTGTGTTTGTAGAGGCGGGTTTGGGAGGGCATGGCCACCACCTTGGCCTGTTTCTCCGAACACAGCACGGCAAACTGGGCGTCCTGGCCCTCTTGTGATGAAGGAGGGGACGCTGGCCTGCGCCTCCGGCCCTTCTCTTTTTCTTCATCTGAGGCATTTGGGTCATACCATGGCTCGTAGGAAGGGGGCAGCAGAGTTCCAGCGGCGTCAAGCAGACCCATCGTCAAGATGCCTCCTTTGAGTTGGGCCATAGTGCCTAAAAATGTGGGGTATTATTTTCATTTAGACAAGAAATTCAAATTACCATGGAATATACAGAAACTGTTGTGCAGTGCTTCAGTCCTTAATTTAAGGTCAGCTAAAAGGTCAGTACAGAATGGTGAGTTATACATCTTAATTTGGAGCATCTGCACAATAACTGTGATGGGAAATCAATAAAACCATTTCCATGTTTCTTTCTCTGCGATGCACTCCCACATGCATTTGATTTGCTGTTTCAGTTAAAGTAATGACCCTTACACCATCCACTTTTAATACAATAACACTGGTTTCCAACTTTCAGGAAATTACTTTAATATTTAACAATATAATTCTACTTTGCAGCAAATATGCTGCAATTTGTAATATGGTCAAAAGGTAACTTAAACTGAGCTTAAACCCAAACTATGAGGTTTTAGTTCAGCGTGCAATAGTGCCTGAGTGTGTCAAACTGAAAACTGAAAACAGATTTCTACAAAGTAATGCCAATTAATAAAAACATAAACTGTAAAAGAAGTGATTAATGGGGATAGACTGTTTATACAACTGCTGCCTGTTCGTCACCAATGAAAGCTGCATGGGAGAGTGGCAAAGAGGAAGACACTGTTAAAAAAAACAAACTCATATATAAGCTCAACTAGAGTTCTCCAGAGGGCATGTGGGAGACTCTGAACTCAACTGGAAGAAGGATATTTGGTCTGATGAGATCAAAATTTAGCTTTATGGCCTTCAGACTCAACGCTCTATGTGGCAGAACACAAGATCCCCAGTGTGCAGCATGGTGGTGGCAGCATCATGACATGCGGATCGTTCTCGGCAGCAGGCCCTGATAGTCTTCTAAAGGTAGAGGGTAAAATGAAAGCCTCAAAGTACAGGGAAGTCCTGGAGGACAACCTGATGCAGTCTGCAAGAGAGCTGCGATTTGGGAGATTTGTTTTCCAGCAAGACAATGGCCCGAAGCATACAGTCAAAGTTATAGAAATCGTTTTAAAGACAACAAGGTGAATGTTCTGGAGTGGCCGAGTCAGAGTCCAGACCTCAATCCAACTGAGAATTTGTGGCTGGACTTGAAAAGGGCTGTTAACTTAGGAGCCCTGGGCAACCTGACAGACCTTGAGCAGTTTTATAAAGACGAAAAATAAATATTGCAGTGGTTAGATGTGCAAGGCTGACTGAGGCCTATCCACACAGGCTCAATGCTGTAATTGCAGCCAAAGGTGCATCTACTAAATACTGATATGAAGAGGGCGAATACTTCTGCAATCACCTATTTCAGGTTTTATATTTTTAATTAATTGGCGCTACCTTGTAGAAATCTGTTTTCACTTTTAAATGGAAGAGTCTTTTTGGTAAAGTCTTGTCAAAAAAGGCACTGTAGTCATGTCTGAGTTCCCACCACTGTCCACCCTACAGCGAATTAATGTACTCATGTGGACAGCATGTGACAATTTAACCCTCAACAATATTGTACTGAAAACCATCTGTGGGGCTTTGATGCTGTGGACTCAATAATGAATATACAATAAGTGGCTCAATAATAACAAGACGCACGGATTTCTGGGACTCAAAACTGATCTTTTGGCCCATACACTGTGCTAACAAAACTCTTTACATACACATTTCCACAGTTTGCAGAGTGGCTATATTTTAACTCTATATCTTTCTTTTCAACTGTAAAGTCATAGGATTGTTGCTTGAGTTCCTAAAGCTTGTCAAAAGAGGTCATGATACATCTTCATTCATATGCAGACGAACGATATCGAGCACCGTTGAGCTTCTTACCACAGGAGGCGATGCCGACCGGCTGCTGCAGCCTCTGGTCCCCACCAGGTGGCAGGCTGAGGGCCACCATCATCACGGAGCCCTGCGTGGTCCCCACCAGCAGACAGGGGCTGATCACGCTGTCCGCCTTCCTGGGGAAACTCTCGCAGAAGTAAAAGGAGGAGATGGCCTCTCGAGATTCTCTGTCTATGCTGGTTACACTTGAACTACGCGAGCGGGTGAATGAGTTATCCTTGGCATCTGGACGGCAGGAGGGAGCACACAAACAGGAGAATGAGGAAATGATTCCCATAAAATGCAAAGGTTAAGCAGTTTAGCAAGTCTCCAGGCAAACGGGAAAGTCAGTAACAGGTTAGAGCTTCATTCTGCTTTCAAAAGCTAAACAGAGAAAGCTTTTCATCACATCTATGTCTTTTTTATAGAAATGACCCAGTGCAGAAAAAAAGACAAACATCAACAAACCCTGCTGTAGGCCAAAAAGCATTTTTTTGACATTGAGATGCTATACAAGGATGCAGTTTTCTTTAAATAGTTACCAATTCCTGCAATCAAATTGAACAGCATTCTCAATGTGAAAAAAGATGTATAAGATATGCATGTAGTACTACAGTGACTCCCAAGGAAGAACTGGTATTTAAGGAGCAGGAATTATTCATGCCTCATTGCTGTGTTGTCGACAACTGCAACACAAGCTTTTACCCTCTTTAAAAAGCTAATGAGGGATCCTAACAAATACACAAAAAGATCTTTAACACAGAAGGGAAGGCTAAACACATCGCCCATCGTGTCCGTTCTTCACAAGGAAAAAACTGTGAACAAGAAAAGCAAGATTTTTAACACTAAGTGCAAGTCAAGCCACTGGAACTTCCTCAAAAAGAAGGAAACAATCATTGTGAGAGGATTAGTGTCACGTGTCAACTGATTACACAATAAAAGCCCCAGCACTGGGGTTAGTACCAGTTATACCACTTCAGCCCAAGTCAGACCACGGCTGGTCCACTCACAGGAGTTGGGGTCTGACTTAGTTCTACAGAGGACCCTCTTCTGGCTCGTCTTGGCCGCTGGCTTTCCTTCAGTCCCACAACAAGGGCGCTTCTTACATGTGAAAGAGCGCCACCGTTGAGACCTTTTCTCTGTTCCCAGTGCAGACAGAGAGAGCATTTGTCTAAACTTACAGCAGAAAACCCCACCACATCTGGAATCTAACATTCCCGCCAACATGCTGCTAGACAATAAGCAATACTTCTACAGCTGTGCACCTCATACAAAGCAAAGGATTCAAATGGCAAGATGAATACCTGTGGAGAAAGGGTTTTACAAACTTAAAGTCATTGGTTTTGGCTTACCCTGGTCTGGCTTTTGCTCACTAGACGAGCTAATTTTCCGTGACATCTTGGCTGTAACAGAAACAAATACCCCTATTTTATGAGGAAAGAATAATGGCTAAAAATTGAGATTTTTGAACTGTTTGGAAAAAGTTACAAGAGAGGATTCGATGATTTTAGTAATTTTACCGAGCAAATCAGTGCACGATCATTAAGATAAACACAATTTAGAATCATACTTCAGGGTGGTGATAGTTACTGCAGGCCAGCTGTTGAGAGTATCCAGACTTTACTCTTTACTGAAACTCCTGGATGTGCAAGAGACAAGTCTTACTGCGTGCAACTCAACTCTTTATCGCTTTAAGGGAGATATTCTAATTCCAAAAACATTCCAATTGATTTCGGTTAGCGCTTTGTTGCCTGCTACCACGAGTCTTGTCATTCTAAAATACAAATCCCCAAAAGTTGCCTGTTGCAGTCTATAACCACCCTCGGAGAAAAACCACGAGAATACAAATGAGGAAGAGAAGCATCACAGACAACCAAAGGGGCCTGTAATGTCAAACAAAGCAAGAGGCAGTCGAGAAATAAGGTAATTACAATTCAGTGAACATAGTTATGCAAAGAGAGTAGGTGGAGGGAAAAAAAATAAATAAAAAAAATCAGTGGACAGCCAAACAGTTAACACTCAACTGAAGCCCTGGAATCAGAAACACATACAGCGAGTGTCTAAAATCGAAGAGAAATAATTCACTCATTTAAGTGGTTAGACATTAGTGCTGTAAAGCTCAAAGCAGGAAGCAGATTTTCTATGCTTTTGTATCAGTAAAAATAGAAAAAAAAAAACTATTCCAATTTGGCATATTGTGTTATATTCACAGTGGTGTAACAACAACCTACAGTATTTGGGAGAAGAAAAAAATGCATAGAAAATCTGCAGCCTGAAATTTACTGTGATTAGTAAAGATACATTCCTGAATGCAATGCTCTCTTTGATTGGCACAAGATGCACAGATTGACGTAGGATTAAGGCACAGTGTGGTTAGAACGCTGTCATTCAGAGGGAAAGAGTGAGTCATCACAAAGAATTCATCTAGCGAGATACAGTACCAAAGTCATTGGCAACCGTCTTGGAAAAGCGTCTGCTTTTGAACTTCACTGGAAACAAGGTTCAGAAATACACATCAGACGACTTCAGCCATTTTATAGATGCTACAATTTTAAGGGGGCATGCATTTAAAAACACAGTACCCTTCTCTATGAACTTCTGCTTTCGGTCATCATCTGAATTGCAGGGTGAGGTAGATCCTACATGGTGAACGGCGGCATTTGAAAAAAATGCATGTCAACATTATTTGTGTTGTCTTTTTTAACGATGCACTAAGGCTTCGGGGAGGCTTACCTGAAGTAGGTGATTTGCAGCGATCCTCTGAGGTGTTGGAACCATCATTGGAATCACAAAGCGCTGTGGGAGCCGCAGAAAATGTAATTAAAACTACAGTAGAAATAGTCCTACTCTTGAGCAACTCTTACTAAAGCTATTTCCTACAGTACAAGTGGTGAAAACAATGAAGGGTCACCTACTACAACAAAGGTAGGGTCAGCTACCCGCACAATGTACTACAGAAGCTGCACTCCAGTTCACAAATCTAGCACAAATCTGTTGACTCAATGTGTCAGTCTTGTTTGTCTACTAACACAGCCACAGGGTTTAAAGATCCACTACCTGATTTTGTTAAAGCGTCTCGAGCCGTAAATTTTCCTCCTCGACTCGCTGCAGATGTTGTAAAATAAAGCTTTGTGGATTTAACAGTGTTATATTGAAACCAGGCAGAGTCTCTTTTACGATATCAAGGGAAAGGCTTAGCGGAGAATATTGTGGGAAGGAGAATAAATTCTGACACAACGTGACTTACGGAAGGGAGATGAGCGTAGTTTTTTCACAGACTCAGAATACAAGTTAGAAAGTCTGGACATGCAAGACGTCACAGGTGGAATGTCTTTACCAAATCACAGAGAGAGATCAACAGTGAGACAGAAAAATGACTGGAAATCAAAAATGCAAAAGCAGAGAAGGCACTGAGTCTCAGCGGCTTGCTGCTGAATTTGTAACTCTTGAAACAAGCAGTAAATTATGTATTTATCAGGTAGTATTCTTGCAGTTTTGCATACATTAAAAAGTGTTTTTCATGACCGAAAACGCAGATAAAAGAGTCTTGAATGTAGCACCAGGCCACTGAGACTGAAAAGAATGACACAAAAACAGTGAGTGACAGGATGATTAGGCAGAGAGAGAGAACAAATCACAACAAAAGACATGACAGAAGCGAGCGAGGCTTTAACAAGCAAGTAAACAAGGCTTATGTGTTGTTTTGTCAGTTAAAGGAATCAAAAGAGAAGTCTATTAGAGCAGAGCAGCTCTGATACAGCATCCTCTCTGACATGCTCGCTCTGCCGTCTTTGCTCCGTCCAACTGAACAGATGGAGAATCTGTCAGCGATGCCCCCTGTTGAGGGAGAGGAGCTACTGCAGGGGGCGGTGCTCATGGTGCGAAGTCAGGGCAGCTGCCAAGTGTCAGCTCTGCCTCCCTAACCCTCCTCTAAAAGCCAGAACTCAGAGGGAAATGAGGGCTCAAGCAATCGCATGAATGAATGAGTGCTAAACTTACACCGCAGTACTTTTCAACAGAAAACTGACACGTGTGTAACTGGTGGAGTTCAGCTCACCTCCGGAAGGTTGTCGCGCTTTACGTGGGGAGCGAGGCTGCCTCTGGTAGGGGTCGGACGGGCTGTACAGCTCCGACGTTCCCATGTTGAGGAGCAGAGTTTTCTGGAGGTAGTCCACCACAGCCAGGCCATTACTGTTCCCAAACACCACACTGAAAAACAGGACGAATGAGAGACACAGTGGAGCTCAAAACTCTGATTTAGCTTTATTCACAATCTTTGAGACAGGATGCGATTCAAATTTCTTGTATTCAAATTTAGCAAAAATACAGCTAGAGGATGGGTATAAGCACCGCTATGAAGAAGTGTGGGAGTGATTTTTGATGTGACCTCGTGTCAAAATATGCAGTTTTCTGGCCGCGGAGACTTACAGGCCGTAGGAGGAATTGATTGCCAGGCTGGTGATCTGCTGAGGCGGCTCCCCACTCACCCACACCAGCTGGATCACCAGCTCCACCTGGTAGCCCGGAGACTGCTTCAGCGGGGAGCTCCGCACCCTGCATCAAACACACAGCAGGATCAGACAGCAGGTTGCACTTTGCACTGGAATGAATTATAACCCTCTGAATAAGCCACACCGACAATATCATTGTTATTGTTGCTGTTGTTGTTCCCCCCCTCCACCCTTTCAAAATGTTTTAGAATTTCTATCATTTGTATAAAAGAGGATTATTTCCCCTTGGTGTACTGATGTGGAAATTTTGTGAGCAGCAGACTGGAACTAGTGAATGGATGACTACATCTCTTTTCAGCGTCAGTTTTCCGGTCTGTTCAGCGACAGCCTGCTTCAGAGTGACATAAACAGCTGAGCCCGATTCAACCTTTTTTTTTTTTTTTTTTTGCAAAAACAGAACAATAAATCATAATGGTACTGTACTGTAGGCATGGGATATTGTCTCGGGGCCCGTCGGAGGAGTTGCTGCCTGTGGAGGGCTGAGTGGGAGGCTCGCTCTCCTGAGGGCTGGAGGAAGCTCCAGGCGTTGGCAGGGTGGGGGTCTGATCCCCTCCTGGGTCAGGGGAGTCCACGTCGCTAAACTCGCATTGCATCCTCACCTCCAAAAGCTAGAGGAAAAGACACAAACAGCATTTTTTTAGGACATGTTGCTGCACTTCATCTCTCCTGATCTCAGATAAAACGCAGATCAGAACCTGCTTTTGCTGACTAAACTGTCCCCACCCTTCTAGAAAGTACAAGGATCGATCATGCATAATAGGTTTCTACTAGCATAAGATTAAAACAGTGATTAATAATGAAGGATTCATTTGCACAAATCATCCATTCTGTCCCAGACAATGACTGTGTACCGACCTGAACGACTTCAGTGGTGATTTCTTGTTTGCTGAACCTATAGACGATGACATGAGCAGACACTCCGGCCACGCAGAGCATCCTGCTCTCAGGACACCAGGACAAGGTCTGGATGGCAAACGGGTCCTCGTCTACTATATCTGTACTGGGCTTCTCCTCCTTACCGCGAGCCCTCTCGAACACCTTGGCAGTCTTCAGCTTGTACAGCACTTGAAGCATTACTTTGAGAAGAGAAACAAAAAAGGGAGCCGTGATGATTCACTGTCGGCGATCAATGTACTTATGATAGCAACCAGGTCAGAATAGGGCACGAGGTAGTGCAGTTAATATTATACTCTCAAGCAGCATTAACAGCAAAATGTGTGTGCTGGTAGCATTAGTTCTTGTGAATTTGGTTATTTATAAAGAAAATCTGTGTGTTGGTAGGACCACATAGTATACGCAGATGACACTGCTGTGTATACGCATTCTCAAACAACACAGAACGCCTTTGCAAGAGTTTGTTTTTTTTTTTCAAAGGAAACATCATGTAAAGTCTGAGAACAACCAGGTCATGCTTGTATTCATCTTAGAGTGCAACTACACCTGCTGCATAACTCTGAAAAATGCTAAAAAGCAGGCCTTAGAGGAGGGTAGGTGTGGATGTGTGAGGCTGGAGTAGCTCAGTGGCATCTACAGGCTACAGAAGAATCAAGAATGACAAAAAATGTGCCACAGAAGGCTCTTTTGAGAAGGACTGATCCCCTCCAGAATCCTTTTAAGCAGACACTAATACAGTGGAGGAGTATAGTGGTTCCATCACTGGCTCCTGCCCTAGAAAAGCTGGAGCTCTCGGAGCCGAGGCAGTGCAAGAGTAAGAGAGGGTAATCAGCGCAAGTTAACTGGAAGGAGGGTAGAATTAGGTTCTGAATGGTAAGGATGCAGTACAATGGTATTTCTAGAGCTGTCAAAAGCACCTGTCTGAACCATTGGACTAAAATTGTGTAAACTCCCGTAAACAGTAAGTCTTGATTAGGAAGTATTTGTGCAGTGTGCAGTTTCAGTAACTTCGATTTTGGTTGAGGGACGTGGCCTTCACACCTCTGATTAAAGGGCTTTAATATCCTCCATCCGCCCTCTAATGACTTCGTGTCAGCATCAGCATCAGCCTTACAAGGTCAAAAATGATTTCAAGCACTAGGTGGTGTGTGGATACATTTTCAACACATAAAAAGCAGATTTTTAAATAAATTTGGTATAAAACGTACACACATGCCATTCCAACTGTTTCAAAACAGATGAAATTCCCAACAAATGTCATTGCTCTAGATGTGTCTTGCATTCAAGACATTAAATAATTAGGTTTCTTTTACACAGCATGTATTTGCTACCTTGTAAGGTAACAGCAAGTTAGCAGAATCAAAACTGTGAGCTGAAGCTAAAAAAAACATGTAGGCTTAGACTAGTTAACAATAAAACAAATAAGAAAAACTACTCACATGCAGACGCATCCCAAAATTTGATTGACCCATCGGCATGTCTATATAGAGGAGAAAGAAGACAAACCGTTAAAATACAACAAATGGTATATATGTCAACAGAAGTAAGGTATGAATCCTGAATTAATTTAGTTATTTATGAATTACAGACCCTGTAATTATAATCTCTGGATAACTCTGTGTGTTTTGGCCCCAGTTTCCCCCACTAACAGGCCATTCCTGTAAAAAAACAAAAACAAAACAGAAAGCATGTTAAATTATAAAATACAATAATACTAACTGTCTGGGTATTTTATCTATTCATGTATTCAATTATCTGCTATACAAAAGTATGTTTCTCCCTGCAGGGCTTCCAGTTCAGCAGCCTACACACTGTATGTCTCATTTAAAGTGCACTTAAATATAGATGACACAAAGGAGCAGTTTACCTTCTTGCTGTAACCTTGTCTCTTTTGCCGGCTGCCGACGGAGTAAAGTGCAGGAATAAGTTCAGCAGGGCAGTCAGCAAAATACTCACAGCAGGTCACTGGTGACTCGTGGATAGTCAGAGGATATGGATTCTCAAAAATTGGGTATCTGTCGAGGAAACGAACCACAGTTTATATATGAAAATAAATTGCACACGATATGCACTTAGCTGCCGAAGTGATATATGAATGACAACTAACGAGCATTCTGACTGACCGAGTGACTACTTTAAATGCCCCATGACGGCTGTCTCGAGTCGAGGCAATTTGATTTTAAAGTCACGGATGACAGTCGAGTGTGACTTCCAAATTAACAGAGAGCTTGGGGGGAAATTTGTGAATTTAAGAGCATGATTGCGAGCTACATCAAAATTGAGGGGTGTACTCTCATTAATGTGATATAGTGGCGCCGTACGAACACTTTCTAAGAGAGACTTGCCATTTAAATGCCTGCTTCAGAGCATATGTAGCAATAAAAATGCCCAACTTGTAAAGAATAAGAGCTAAATAAACTGGATAAACATCTATTACGACAACTGCAAAGAGGAATCATCACTTTGCTTTTTTTTTTCCTTATGAACATTTTTAAAAATCTGACTGAATCATCAATACGACCTCTTGTATTAATATGATATGCTTATGTAAAATAGACGTATTTTAGACACAAAACACTAAATAAATCACATTTAGTAAACAGAATAATTACCCAATTTGTCCCAGGTCTATTACAACTAAATCCTTCTCAAGTAGGACCACCACAGCATAAGGCTCCTGAAAGTCTGGCGAACAAAAAAGCACAATATCAACGTGGATAATTACATACTTTTTAATGAGCTATTACACATTCAAATTCTTTAAAAACGGCTGTCTAAAGTGTCAAAGCTCACCGTTTGGATATGGAGTTTCGCACAGCGTGAGGAAATCTACAATGGGGTAGTCCATCTCCAGGACGGCAGTGCTCTTTCCATGCATCACAGTCAGACAGGCTCTCCTCCCCACCGTGTCGTAAGACAGACCTCCAGACAGGACCATGAATGGGTCCCTGAGTGCGGCAAACACGCATAAACATTTTAATTGCTTGTTCAATAAAATTGGGTTTGTTGTGAAGGTAAAACAAAAAAAACCCGACTAGGTCCAATCAGTGGGAAATGGGTGATGAGGGACGCCAAATTTTACTCCTGAGCTTTCTCTGGAGATTATTTGGCCCCATTTCAAGAGAAGCCACGATGGGAGGGGGCTACTTTTTAATTATAATGACAACTATATTCATCTCTGTCCTCAAATGTAAGGAATAATTAGAACAGTTTCAGTGAAATTGTTCATTTTCATGGCATGTTTTAACAGGAGAGTCTTTTTTAAAATCTGTTTACTACGTGACCTTGACAACTGCGTTAACACTGATCGCAGCGTAATTAACGCGTACACAACAAATCATTTGTCAGGAAAAGAAATCATGTATTCAATGATCACAGCAAAACGAGACCTGGAGGAAAATAAAAATAATTAGACAGGGCCTTTCCAGCTTTCCATCCAATTTAAATCAGCGTAAGGATGCTGTCAACAAGCCCGGCGTGTTAGATACATGAAGAATAACAGGAAAGGCTAGTCAGGATATGTATTCAAACCAGGGTCCGTTAAGACACAGGATGGGTGGAGACTGGCTACTGTCACACTTACCCAGCCCTTGTTGTTTTGTACTCCACTTTCAGGATAGGCTTGCATGGTTCTGGCTTTTTTCCATCCTTAGGCTGCTTTCCTATTGGGGATCAAGTAGGTTAATTTGCAGGAGTACACTCCATGTTATAGCACATGTTGCTGCCATGCATGTGATTTTTTAAATGATTTTTTCGAGCAAGTCACACCTCTGAGACTGGAAAGGCTACAATATGTGCTTTTAAACACAGGCATGCACATACAACTGTGTGTACACAACAGCTCCTACCATGTGGTGTGATGATCTGTGCAGGCTTGGCCGGGGCTCGTACATTCCACGTGGTCAAAGTGCCGTCGGAGTGGCTGCAGACAAACTGTTTCCCCTCATGGTGCCAGGCGACGGAGTGGATCGCCTGAAAGACACACAGCAGCACAACATCGTGTACGTCCAAACTGATGTGCAGATCTGGATTTGCCTACAATACTAGTGTCGGTACTTGTTTGTAAGATTTGTTAATTGGTGGTTGAGGTCTCTTTGAGGGATTAGTTTGCAAATATAGAATCAGACTCAGTGTGGCGAACCGAAATTTAGTCAAAGAATTTGGCCAAATTTGTATAGTTTTGCTCAGGTATGGGACAAAACACTGATATGGCAATATATCGTATAACTTCCTCTGGGGATACTTTATCAATACATTGGCACCAAATATCAATATTTTTATTAAAACACTCTAAACTGCTTCCCTTGCCAATTTGACAGAAGTCACTGTTTAAAGGTCCCATATGGCAAAAGTTCACTTTCATTGTGCTCGCTTGTCAGAAACTTCGCGGTATAAAATACAAGCTGTTAAGATATGAAGACATTTACTTCTGTAATTCTTCAAGCTTCCCCAAATCCAGCTAGCTTACTAGTTTTACAAGCCAGTCAGAATTCAACCCAGGTGCTACGTCCTACCTAACTAACTAATAGTTCCAGTCAGACAGTGTTTTCTTCCTGAATGGGACGGGAACAGCAGCAGCTCATTGGTTTTTTAGTGTAACACAGTCTGTTTAGAACATCAGTGGTAACACAGACAAGGTGAAATAAACCATCTTTGGAGTTTTTGTAGCTCAGAACCTAAAATTCACACTGTGTGGACATGTGAGACTTTGATTCATTTGCTAAAAAGCGGCGTAATATGGAACCTTTAACGACTCCTTGTGGAGACACTTATCAAACAAATGAAGCTAGAGTAAACAGACAGTGGGGGAAAGCAAATTAAACTGTACATAACACACATAATTCTTGTTTTTTGCCTTTTAGAGGTACTTTTTCTTCTTTGGTTACACAGATATTGTGATTTATTGTACATGAATGTCTCACAATGTAATGCAAAATCACCATATTGTAATTCTATCCTTATTGGAGGCAACATATCATCACAGTATCTTAGAATAAATTAATGTATCATTGCCTCGCCATTCTCATCTCATGCTTTTAGCTGCATAATATACAGTTTGTTTGTTTTTTACTTTATTTGTTCCAGTGGCAGTCATCCTTCTCTAATTTGGAAGCTCCTGAGATTTAATCTCAGAGGGACTCAACGAACAGAGAGTTCAGATTTCACGGCAAACTTTTCGGGAGCCTTTTTTTTTTCCTTTGATTGAACTGACGGACTACCTAACAAACCCAAACACTGAGAAAACCCTCAACAAACTAGTTCCTCTGACAAGACTCAAGTGGAAAGAAAATAACACCTTACCTCATCATAATTGTAGCGGTAGTCAGCTTTTTTGCACTTCAAATCCCACAACACCACTACCCCGCACTCGAATCCAATCAGAAGCTGCAATAACAAGAGAAGCAAAGCACAAGTCAGCTGATTCAGTTAACATGACTCCATCAACACTGGACCCTCATTCAAAATATGTGGCAACGCTTCATTTTATCCATCCATCATCTATACACTGCTTAATCCTCACTAGGGTGAAGACAGGGGACACCCTGGACAGGTCACCAGTCTATCACAGGGCTACACTTAGAGACAGACAACCAAGCACACTCACATTCACACCTACGGACAATTTAGAATCACCAATTAACCTCAACATGTTTTTGGACTTGTGGGAGGAAGCTGGAGAACCCGGAGAGAACCCACGCTGCACGGGGAGAACATGCAAACTCCATGCAGAAAGAAATGTACGCGAACCGGTGACCTTCTTGCTGCGAGGCGACGGTGCTAACCACCGAGCCACCTTGCAGCTCCGCTTCATTTTATGATTCTCATAATTTCTTAGGTAATTTATTCAAAAGTATATTTTATTTGGTATTAGTTGTACAGGCACATAGGTGGATAGTTGGTTCATCGAAACCATCTGTTTTAATTCCATCCCAACTTGGCTGCTTTAAAGGATATTTTTCCCAAATATTTATTAGCACGTTACATACCACAAGGTTTTGAGATTGCTTTAATTAAACCTTCACCATAATCCAGGTTAGACCGCAATCCAACCTGCCCTTTATTTCTAAAATCCCCCCCAAAAATAGTTGCAACGTGACCATTAGTTTAGAAACTCTAAGAGTCTCTGTCAGGATTTGGTACATCATAGCACAGAAGCAGCACTGGTGAAAGTCACCAACAATGGACTCGTCTCTACACTTGTCCTGCGAGATCTGAGTGCTGCATCTGACACCACTGATCACAACATTTTATTACAGCCGTCGGAATTAAAGGGACCACACTCGGCTGGTGTAAATCACATCTACCAGAGACTTTCCAACTTGTTCATGTCAATGATAACGACGTGTTTCGAGATGACTTGCTGTTGTGAAGTGGAGCTAGATTAATAAAACTGAAAGAAGTTGAAATAATAGTAAGAAGCAGCTCATATATGATTTAGTACGTATTCATGCAAGCGCTACAACAGCTACGTTTCTACATCATAGTTGATTTCTAGATGAGTTTCTCTAAGAGCGGCTCAATTCCTAATGACTGGGAAAACGGATCAATCCCAGCTCACTGCATACAAGTGACACAAATTAAAACCAGAGTGAATCAGTTCTTGGAAACTGTATTTTCAGGATTTCTTGAATTGAAAGCATGCTTGTATTGCAAGAAAATACTTTCTCCAATGTGCAGCTGACCTGCTACGCACTGACTCTGGGTTACAGACTCTACATTTCAACAGTCTCACTTTATTACTTTCTAGGAAAAACATCACATCCACATATGTATTCTAGTCTGTTGAGGTCACTCGTGCTGTCTGCCACGATTCTTCTATCTGTCAAAGGTTACAGAAAACGATTAGTCTGGGAAGAAACCCTTCCTCTTTGATTGTGACACCAATATCTGAAGTTTCATTGACATTTTAATTAGCTAAAAATGTTCTGCTCTCATTCTCCACTGTAGCTGCACAAACCGTATTGACATTGTGTCGTCTGCAGCGGGGCAGTTATCCGCACGAAAAAGAAAAAAAAAAAAAAGGAAGAGTACACCACTAGATAGCAAATAAAATGGAACATTTGTTTTACGTCTCGGGGTAGGAATGTATCTGTTTGGTACAGGCTATGTCGTGGTTTTTTGCTATCAGCTACCTTGCCCTCGTCCATGGGGTTATCACTGATGTGCACAACAGGCCCTGGGTGTGTCTTGGTGGATCTGTGAGAGAAAATATGAAGAAGAAGAAGAAATAAAGAAACAACATTTACTTGGGTTGTGTGGGTGAACATGATGTATACATCTGATAAATACAGTCTAAAAACACACTGAGCGAGAAAGACGGCGAGGCAATTAGGAAAAGCATCCAAAAAGATTTTTAAAAAAACATTAGAAGCCACAACGTCTGGTCGTGCACAAAGAAAAGGGACACAATTATAAAATGAAAATGTGCATCAGTGCACCAGAGAAAGAGACATGACATATGAGAGAGACAAACAGAGAGAGAGAGAGAGAGAGAGAGAGAGGGAAAGCAGGGTCACATGAGGGTCTATGAGAGATTATAGTGTGTGGAGACAGGATCACCGTGGCAACAGAGCAAGGGGCATGGAGGAAGTGAAGGTCTGGCCTAAAGAAAGTGTTGCTGCCTCTGAGTGTGGTCTGGCTCCAGTGGCTAATGATCTCATTGCTGCTGATGAGTCGATACAGTCAGAGATGTCGCAGTGAATAAAAGGCAAGGATGGACCAGAATATGAACTCCAGTCAGTAATCACCACAACACAAGACAACATCCACGCAAGGAGCTGTTTAAATGAGCAGCTATAACAATAATAATAATAAATGTAAGTACACCCTATATTTTGTTCTCCAAAAGCTAAATATTTTTAAGAACTTAAATGAATTTTTCCCACATGGATTTTTAGTGACTGCACAAAAATAACAATAAATTTTCTTCTTTTTTTTTTTTTTTAACCTTCTGAGCCTCAAAACCCATCAGCAAGTTTAAAAGGAATGCTGTCTTTGTAAAATCACCAAAACTACACTATTTATTACAGCCAGAAATTGCAAAAACAGAAAGAATCGCCACATTTTGAACTTTTCAACAGACCTTAAACGAAACTATCCGTGACAGGCAGCTCCGTTGGTAAACAAATCTTTGGTTATAAATTGTGGTATTTCATAAAAACACCTTGATTCCTCGTGTCTCATTTAAACATTTGTGAAAAATTGACTCTTTGCACTATCCAGATTCTGTAAAAAAAGAAAAAATTGTGTGCTCCTCGGTGCAACCGTGAGGCCATTAGTGTCAATGCTGCAACCAACAGTAACAAGATAAAAATTCAAGGGCATTTCGGCTAAGCTGGGATGAACTGCAGGCTGTGTACACACCGAGCAGATAGAAAAGCATGAAAGCAAATTAAAAATGTAAGAAGAAAAGTAGTTATAGCATGTAGAGTTACCATTTTTCCCCCAGTATTGGCAACACCTGGGGGCATGTTAGGCTTGCTGATTACATGTTTTCTTAATTTTTGTAAAATAAGCTCACAGAGGAAAGAAAAAAAATCAGATAGGAGCAAAAAATAATGCCCGGAAACTGCTTGTTGCTCAGGGGGCTAAACTCACATTAAAGCTGAAGTCTCATTTACAATAAAGCTGAGAAAAAAAATCTGATCATTAAGACTACAGATGCTGTTTCTATACACAGCAGGAGAATGTGAACCTACAATTTTGCCGAGACAACAAACCATAAAGCAGGAAGCGTCGTGAAAAGACGATTCTATCACAGTCTGAATATTACGTTTCAGATTTCACGCCGCATCTTTTTTCCCCAATCAAACAGGCGAAATCATTTCCCATCTCCACTGTCTGTCTCTGAGACATTCATCTAAGCAGATGGCACACTTCCCTCTGACACTTTCAAACTCCCAGATCTAAAACAGCAATTCCTCAGATTTCACCAGCGGCCTCACGCGCGCACCTTTATAATCTACTACCAATTTCGGCTGCCAGTCACTGTCTAAAATCAATTTTTTTCCGCTCACTTGTGGGCGTCCTGGAAAAATAACTTGGAAAGAGAAACTTCTACTGGCTAAAGTTTTCATTTCTCAAAAAAATAAGCATCGCCCTCCCTTTTTTCAGGATGCACAGAACCAAACGCTGCAAGTTCCTGACACTGATTTTATAAGTTTTACCTGCGTGTGACCCTTGCAAAGTTATATCGAAGCCCTGCAGGAAATCCAGTAAAAACCTTTAGCGATGCCCAGGATGTGATGTAAAAATTCCTTGTGATCTTTACAGTAGGTGTTTACATGAGGGAGTGGGTGACACAGGATAAGTCACTGGGGTCATCAAGTAGGCACTTCCTATCAAGAGATGTTCTGTTAAATCAGGCAGCAAACACCTCCAGAAGTCTCAACAGCAAGTCCTGGCATGGCACAATCACCACCTCCATACCGCCCTCACACTGATCAGAGCTACAGTATTCTCAGCTTACAGGACACACTGTATCTGCAAACGCAGGCATCCAAATTCCTTTGTATTTCAGAGTTTCCTGTTTGAGTGTCAACTGCACACAGAAGATATGCAAATGGCCAGTGAGTAAAAGGGAGGGAAGAAAAAAAAACAAAACAAAACAGAAGACGATTGTGAAACCCAGACTCACAGTTCGATGGCTTTGTTCCACATAATAACGTAGCCTGAGAGAGTGAAGGACTCCACGTTGACGATGTGGATGTTTCCTCTTTCTGTGCCGATGTACAGCCATTTGCTCTGGAAGGGCAGGTGGCAGTATGTGATTCTGCAAAGAGATCGAGATCCATCACAACCAAGCTTTTCATTATCTCATGACTCAGTCCCATCAAAGGGGTCACCCTCGTCCCTAATCACGCCGGCCCTACTGGAAGGAGTAGCGAGTGACTAAGATTTAATTACAAAGGCCATGCACTGTGTCACACTAATGAAACAGGACTATATATAGATCAGCTGGGAGAAATAGCAGAGTAAATACAGCTGTCTTTTCCCAATTGGGTGGAAGAAACATTCAGACAAAAATCACATCTGCAAAAAGAAAAACTACCTGACAGGGCTTAGGTTAACCGTTTTATTATGTGGCGTTGTGTTATTGTGCGAAATCCTGACTTAACAACAACAAAAAACAATAATTGGCCTAAAGGTTGAACCAATTAAAGCTGCTGCAAAAACGTCTGTGGAAGCAGGTTGCTAATCTGAGATCAAACAGGAAACATACAGCAAATTTTATTTTTGTACAGTTGTGACTCGATAATTCGACCCTTAATAATCCAAGAACCTTGCTATCTGACAGGTTTTTAGGAAAAACAAACGGAACTCATTAAAAATAGCCTTAACATACCGACAGCCTTGGATTCTGACTCTGACACGACATTTTATGTCACCAATCAGGATAACGGCGTATTATCTGACTTAACACTCCGACAGATTGGCTACGTTCAGACTGCAGGACTTAATGCTCAATTCAGATTTTTTTGTGAAATCTGTTTTTTTTTGCGAGTTCGTTCACATTTCCAGTTCAATGCGACTTGTATGTGATCTGCTGTGTGAACTTCATACGACCCAAAAGTGTCCCGCATGCGCAGAAGAGGACACGACGACGTTACACGCAGTGAGCGTGCTCAGTGTTTGCGGAAGTAAACACGGATGGTAACAGTGGAGCGTATCTGCCACTCCCCCACCGCCACCGATGGTGGAAACAGAATTTTGACCGCTGTCCTAAACTGGCATCAGCAGCCAAGTACTACCTGTGCGTTCCGGCCATTTCCACCCCGTCAGAGTGCTCCCCTGGGGTGGAATTGCCCCCCCACCATGCCAAATATTCATCATTAATTGGGCCCAAATATCCAGAGCCCAGAAAGTGCTATTGGGACCAGCCCTGCTCGTTATTATAACAACTACAAACAATGAATATTTACAACAAATGAGCCTTCAAGCATCAAGCCCTCCTTGTATCTCGACCTCCGTCTTGACAATCCGACAGCCTTGCTATCCGACATAAAAGAACATTTAGTGTCGGATCATCGAGTCACAACTGTAGTTTAATTTCATTGTTAGCAACTTTATTGTTTATTATTGCGTCATGTTTGCTTTGTACTGATATTATCACATTTTCTTGAGCTGATATCAGCTACCTACGAGCTGATAAAAGCACAATTTGCTGGCTGAAAATCAAAACAAGCTAAAGAGACCATAAAAAAAAAAAAAAGCTACACAGAGCTGAGAGAAACTGCAGAGTTGGGTGCTAAAGCTCCCTATTCCACCTCATGCATTTGATGCCTACAAAAACATTGATCGGTGCAGCTTTACAGAATGAAACATCAAGAAAACTGTACTCGACCGCCACGCCGCTAAATTCTAATCTCCTAATTGCGTAAAGGAAAACACCCGAGCTGCCGAAACACCGCAAGGGGACCCCCGATGCGTGAGCTTTTCCAGATCTGATGGCAACAAAACACCTAATTATGCAGTGCAAAACATGTGGCCAGCTGTGAGGGGCCGTTTCCAAAATTTTGTTCGCACATCACAGAGAGACAGATGTGGAGTCGCTGCAAACACAGAAGCAGAAAAGAGCGACGTACCTCTCCCTGTTAAACTTGAGGGAATGCAGGATGGCGGGGATTTTTTGCCTCAGGTTCCACAGGTGGATGCTGTCGTCAGCTAAGGCACTCACCAGCGCCCCCTGCATCGAGGGCAATAAACAGAGAGGGCGTTAATCAGGAAACAGCTTGTGGCTTGCAGTTTCAGAAGAATGAATTAGTAGCACACAAATATGAGGGTATTACAGAGGCATGTGGGTCACGCCATTACTGTTTAATCAATGCGTAAAAGCACAGTTCATTCATCAGTAATGATCCGTGGCCTATAAACACAGCACACCAGATACCTGCCATCGTAAATACACAGACGCAGGATGATGCAGATGCAGAAGACGAGGAAGTCAAACAAGGACACAAGGAATTAGGTAATGACAACAAACCTCGTTGATCAGGAACTGGAGCTGGATGACAGCAGCGCCGCTCTCATGCTGACAGTAGCACTCCACACCTGCACGGCCGAAGCTGAAAGTTGGCTCAGTTAAGGAAAAACTGGACGGTTGCCAGTAAAAGTTAATGCAGAAACCCCCCCCCCCTTCAGACATACGGCGGCTTATCTGATACAGTAATAATGTCAATTGAAATTGCTATTTCCAGCCTACTGTGGGCGTCTTTAATATTAAAAACATACAAAAACGATTCCCAAGCTTGTTTTTTTTTTTCGTTTTTTTTAAATGTAAGTTGACATTTTCCGCTTGCACTCCTAAAAAGGCACTGACAAGAGCATGAAACAAACCAAACTGGTGAGTTATAAATAAAATCAGTGGGCCCTGTCAGCCTTATTTATTCACATGCGTCAGCCGGTGTGACGGCAGCATGATTAACTTTAACTCTCACCTCTCTCTCTCTCTCTCTTTTTTGGACTGGAAGTTCAGGTTGTCTGCTTAATGTGCCCATTGAAAACCAGTCAGACCACCCATTCAGCTAACGGTAAGGGTGGGGTTTCGATTTGGTGAGAAGAAGGACCGAAAATTGCATGCGTGGTAAGAAAAAAAGGGACGGCACTTCTCCATTTCACCCGGCCTCTAGTCACTTTCACAGAGATAGTATGTGCTCAGTCATGCACTCCAGCACAAAAGAATAAGGAAGCAGATCTAATCACACAGAGGATCTCTACACAGACAGATTTGCCACAAAGACAGAAAAAAAAAAAGGTGCACTGTTTCTCACACTCAAAGAAAAGCTCTACAGACAGGCAGCTGTGTCTGAGTGTATTTTGAGCTGAAACAGCACAAGAAGTCGGACCAGGATTAACCAAGCTGTGATCAAACAATCCCTCAGCTCCTTAAACAAACTAAGGTGGGGTTATTTCGAGGAGGCTGTTTCAGGACATCGGTGGACATCACTTCTGCAGAAAGACAGAGGCAAACGCAGACTTTTAGACTTTCAGCTGGCGCCAGACGAAAGGCTGTTGGCAACTGAACTCGCATTCACCCGTGACCTTTTCGGTCCAGTTTTAGCTCCCGGCCGCGCAAGTTCTGTACAACATTTGTCAGAATTATTAATGGATATCATGTCTCCACAGGTCCACAATGGAGGAGGAAGAGTCATTAAGTCTGTTTCATAGCCTCTGGTCATGCATAAATAAGAACAGAAGTAGTCTAAAGAGCAAGAATGATAATATGGAACACTGGGGTGTATTGCTGTAATGCAGTGGGATCACTTCAGCAACAGTTAATACAAGGAACTGTATTTATTTTTCTGCAAACATAAGCTCAAAATAATCTAAAGAAGGTGTCTGAACTGCTTCTGTTGCAACATAGTTAGAGGTGCCGCTGAGCAAAGCTACTTCCCAAGCTAGCAGGAAATCACAAAGACGAACCTCGACACCATTCTTATCGCCGTGACGATCCTTCTCTTAAAACTTCCTTTTAACACGTCGCGATCGAAACCTTTCGTAACATCAAACAAGCCACAAGATACAAACTAACACAGTCTGCTAACGGAGACCGTTTTAGAGTAAAAGTACAGTGTTAAATTAGCAGAATATCTGCTGCTGGGAAATTGTGAGCACAGGAAGCTGAGTCACTCTACGAAACCTGTGATTCATATGTAGCAAAAAAATTCTCGCTGTGAGGAAAATGAAAAGGCAAAATAATAGTTCCTGTCACCATCTGTTGGTCATGTGATTGGATTCAAATCATGTGGCATATTTTCAAACGATCTCGTTCCTTTAGAGCTGATATAACAAGCCGAGTAATTAATTAGTCAGTTAGTTTGGAAACGTGAAGATTTGCTGGTTTTACGTCTTGCATAACTGTAAACCGGATAACATAAAGTTTGGCTGATAATCAATCAGGAAACTATTATTATCTGCAGTCGTACACTCCACGTGTCAGATGCAATATGTGTTAGTCATGTCAATGTAAAATGAGGGCAATGCCAAATATTTTGCTTTCTCAATCTTTTACGAGGATTTCCTCTTTGTTCCCAAGAGTCTTAAGACATCACACGCTCAAGTCATCCTCCCTGAACATGCAACACTTCCCCGGTCGGTAAACCAATGTGGTTCACCTCAGCATTTCAACATCAGCAGGTTTTCTTGTGAAGTCAAGTGATGATCATCAGGGCGGGACGAGTCTTTATCTCGCTTGCTTATACATGAAAGACAGAAAATGTCTTTTGCAGCCTGTCTAAAAGTCTCACGTCAAAGCTGAGAGAAGAGGAAGCTACACTTGAACGGTGTTTCTGCATCGGAAGCTGATCAAAACAAGCGTCTGACTTCTAGCATGACCAGCGGGTGACTGGTCATGCAGCCTGGAGATTCCCAGAGAACGCATAAATTAGAGCATTCGGTCAATAGGTTAAAAATATGCAGGGAGAAGACATTAAGTCCAGTTTTAAAAAGTTCCGAACGCTCACTTTCACCACAGACTTGAGCATTTCTAACTGCCAAAGACAAGGCAAGTTTGTGCGCTGGCCAGCGTGAGCGTTGGAACGAGCAGCGAACTGTCTACAGTAACACACTGATTAAAACACTGTAGTAGAGACAGATCTTGTAAAAGCAGACATTTATTGCTTGTAGACACCTCATTGAGCTTATGTCTACTGAGCTGTGGCAGCGTTTCCAAACTCCAGGGGCAATGAGGTGGATCGATACAGCCCGTCTTTTGATAAATGGACCAATTGCCTGAATGACAGTAATCCCATCAGCTCCACCTTGCACATTAGGACAACATGGAAGCGGTGTGTGTGTTCTCGGGGAGTCGCCCGGCGAAAACGCGGCGCTCTCTTAATCTGCAGAGTGGATAGAGACGAGGACGGAGCCGCTTCTAATGAAAAGCTAAACAAAGCAGATGGGCCCCCTGAGCAGGATATCAGCACAAAGGGAAACCCCGACTTAAAAACACAAATAGGTGGCCCCTGTGGACGGTGCAGCAGCAGCACAACCTGGATATGACTCCACCGGCACATGCAGCAGCAGTCTGGAATCCAGGGGGCACTTGATCTGCTGTGACTCATGGAAGTTAGCTGTAAAACCATTTTTTTTTTTTTTTTTATCCATGAACACAAACAAATACAAAACTGACTTCCAACTGCCTGAGGGGCCACGCAGCACTGTGGCAGCTTGATTGTGTGTGCGTTGTGCACGTCCAGTTATGTTTACAGCACATATGAAGTGGCATGCTGGCACTGACTGGGCAGCACAGTTGATGAGGTTGGCTCCTCGGCATATGGCGGAGGAGCTGTTCATGCTACTGCAGAGATACCACTAATGAGCCCGGGTGCTCCAGGAGAAGGAGGCTGCCGGCTGCACAGAAGCACACATCCTAGCTAGAGTCTACCTCTAAGCTCCCCTCCGCTTCCCTCAGCGTGGTTTCTTTCTCTCTTTTTTTTTTTTTTTAACTCGTGCAGAATGACAGGAGGCAGAAAACATCACTTACTGGGTGAATTCCCCTGACTTAGAGCAATGTTGAATGGCAGCTTGGCCACGTGAGGTTTGCGAGAATTATTCCAGAAGCGTAAAAAAAAACAAAAACGTGGGTCCGATGTGTGTGCACATGAGGAGGATGATGATGTTAAAAAAAAACAAAAAAACACTTGACTCATGCCAGCTTTTACTTTCCTTGTGTGGCTCTTTTCATTTTCATTTTCACGTGGTAAGAAAAAAAAAGAAAAGGATACAGCCTCAAAGCTCCAGTCTGAGTCCCAATGGCCAAGATTTTCTGTACGGGGTCAAAAGCCATTGAGGATGGTTGATATGGGAAGCCATGACGCACAGTCTGCAGGAAAGAGCAGAATTTATATCAGACCTCCAGTCGGCTAATCAATCATCTCCTACACAGTCAAGCTGGCATTAGTGGAGAAAAAAACATTATCATAATCTCCTCCAAATGTAATCCATCAATGTGGAAAATTAGTCTCATTATCAAAATAAATTAGATAAAGCATAAACATCAGTACAAATGGGGACTGGGATGTTTTTTTTTCTTTCTGATAACCGGCGTGACATGTGTGCAGGCTCAGTCCTGTAAAACAACAGTAATAAAATAAATCAGTCCTCGGGCTCATATTTGCAGCCTTGGACCGCAAAGCTCACTGTCAGGATCTTTACAGTAGCCCGGCCACCAAAATATTATCATCATCAGGCATCTATAACTCAATTACTTCAGGTTGGAAACCCTTGGCCAGCCATCCATGAGCTCTGTACAGCTTGCAGCAGGATTATGTAACAGGTAATGCCGTGGCCCTGTAACCCAGGGACCTGACCTGTTCTGCTCCCAGCTGGGGCAGGAGCTGGTGGGCCGGCTCTCCGAGGTCTTCCAACGCTTTTCATGCAAAACCTTTTCCAGCCAGACCTAACGTTATGAATTATTAAACCGTGCATGGGTTAGTTTGGGGGGAAAAATCTTTTCTGATGATCTGTGAGGCTGGAACTGACAGATTTTGTGGTTTGAAGTTGTCTCTAAACAACACTGCTCATAAGTTTTGGGCATTCAAAAAATGAGCCCTGGAAAGATTTCTCAGGGGAGGCAAAATCCATGATCCTATTCATTCATACAAAAGTTAAGCTGAAGTCAATATAATCAATCTGTCTACTTAGGTTTAGGGCTGCAACTCAATCATTTCCACTGTGGATCACTTTCTTGATTAATCAATTAGTTGTTATGTGTATAAAAGGTCAGAAAATGGTGAAAAATGTCAATCAGTGCCTCCAAAATGACAACATGACTTACTTGAATGTCTTTAAGCTCAAAGATGTCATACAGGAGCAAAGAGACCAGCAAATATTCCAGGAATTTTGACTCTTTTTCATTATAAAAACTCCTCTAATTGAAGACTCAATTATCAAAACAGCTGGCGATTACTATAACAGTCGATTAATCGTTGCAGCTCCACTTGAGTTCAACATTCAAGGGGATTTTTCCCAACTCAAATTTAGCTGGAATAAATGAATTTGTACAATTTTTTACACTAAAATTGTGCCAGGAAGGGATCTTTCTCACAGCCAGCATGGACAGAAGGAGTTATTACAGCTCAGGACATGTGAGAGTTGCATTATAAGACTATGAGCTGATTATGGTAGCTAGCTAACTCCCAGTGATAGAGAACAAACAGTGGCCTGAAGCGAAGACTGGATAGCAACACAGTCACTGGTCAACACTCAGCCCCCCATTAACGTCCCTGAGGCTCTAACAAGTACTTTAACATCTTGACTTTAAATGTGCTCTTTTCTGGGGTGCTCTATGTGCATATCCAAGGCTCTTCCATCCCACCGAGCAGTGCTGATGGAGATGAAAACAACGCCAGTGTTTGGTCACGCCGCTGTCATCTGACTGTCAGTGAGCAGCACCAGTCCGTTAACGTTAGCCTCTTATTAACGGACACCCACCTTGCACAGCTGAAAATGCTCCGACTGGAGAGTCTCCTGGACAACGTCGTTTTCCCTGGGAGTACCCGGCTGAGCAGTTGCGGAGGAGGACGAAGAAACCGCTGTCAAGCCGTCAAGCACCTTCCTAATGTTGAACTTCTTCATTTTCCTCCGGTACGGACGCGACGGTTGAAAAAACAGCTCAGGCGAGCTACCATAAATTGGATAGAGAGGGGGTAGCTGCTAGCTAGTTAGCCGAAATAACGCACAGTTAATATCTTTCTGTGCACATCTCACATGTTACGGAGGGTGTTGCCAGCGCACTCCCCAAAAGCACCCGAGTCACGAACATTGATTAAGCGAGTCCTTGCCGATATCGGTGTTAATCCGCCATTTATGTGGCCAGCTTTGGCGTTATTCGATCGGGATCAATCGTTTCCGTGAGCTGCTTCCCCAGCCAGGGCTCAGCGGGTAGCAAACTGGCTACGGAAACGCAGTGAGCTGCAGCGGGGATTGAGTCTGCGCTCTGCGGTCACCCGGATGAAGGGCCGGTGTTACGGCAGATTCTGTTACCGTCACATTCTGTGACCTCGACCGGAGCGTGATCGAAGAGACGTTTTAAACCCGCAACACTGGTGCTATTGAGCGTTTTAATCGCTGTGGGGGAAAAAAAAAAAAAAAAAAAATCGATTTACCTTTGAAACGAGGAATGCCATTCTGTCAAGTGGGAACAGCCTTACAAATAAAAAGTTGACTGTAAAATAGCCTGTGGATAAAAAAAACAAAACAAAAGCAAAAACATTAAATAGGATAA
>NW_007578458.1:353026-364511 GCF_000690725.1 Stegastes partitus
TTTTAAATATTAGGCACCAGTGGGGCACTTTTAAGTGATTTCATTCTTTCTATCAGTAAAAATTGCTAATATGTATATAAAATAAATTAATCTTCATATTGGTATTCTTATATGAAATGCAGATTTTATAAATTATTTTGAAAAGACTTATTTTGTATTTTGTTAGAGCACCCCCAAATACCTAAAAACAACAACAGCAAAAAATGTCATACAACATATATTTTTTAAAACCCCAGCTATAGATTCATTGTGTGTTTAGATAACTGTGGACAAAAAATAAAAAATAGAGCTGTTTTTTCAACATTAGGCACCAGTGAAGTTTAACCTCGTTCCTGTAAGGTATCCATCAGGTGGGGTATCACATATATCATAATGGACTGTGAAATATGTCTAAAATAAAACAGGTCATTCTGTCAAGTGGGAAAATGCATCGAATAGGATCATGTGAAACAGATCATACCAGTGCTTCTAATTTTAGACACCTTTCTGTTTTAATGGATAATCCCTCCAACTCACCACTAATAGCTTACAACAAGTACAAATCTGACTGTGAAAAATACTCAAAAATTTAAATAAATTAGATTATAATACATAAATAAAAGTGCAGATATAATCTGTCCAAAAAGCATTTCATATAATAACTTCAACATGTTTGATTTTGTTAAAGCAACCTTAGGTCCCTAAATATATGCTCATAACACCAACACTTGTTGAGAATTGGAATAAAATCTGCTCTTAAACACTTTATTTGGGGCAAACGAGGAAGAGAGGAACCTGAAATGCACATTTTCACATAGTCCTGTGGCCCCCTGCTGGCTGAAAGATCATAAGCAGCTGTCATGCTTCAGGGTTGGGCAAGAGGTGACAGCTGCCGACGTGGCACCTATTAAAGTCTCAAAGAATTAAAATCTGTCAACAACTATTGCAGTGATCATGGAAACACGTGCAGAATTTATTAAAGGTCACAGAAACGTGACACCAGGGTGTGGAGTCCTTCTAAAGTATTGTGAACACCTGAAAAATAGGCCGTATTTCCTCCTTCCTCAGGTTCCCAGAGGAGGGAAAATTAGGTCATTTTACCTCCACAGAGAATCAAACATAAAACCAGAAAACCTGGTTAAAATAAAGGCCCCAAAAAATGGTTAAGTGATCACCTTTGTGGGCTGTCTTCTGTCTTTTTTCATCAGCCCATATTTTAAATGGCTCATATTTCTATACTGACTTGGGAACTAAGTAGAACCCCTTAAATAATACATCTGAAACGGTCATATGCAAAAGATGAAAGCTGTTGATCCCTACAGTACATGCACATGACATTAAAATAGTGTGCATTATTTGCTTTGTGAGATCTGTTGCGCTGCATAGATTTAAAAAATCTTTAAGGGAAAATACATTTTTAATGATTTGCTGAGATGCAGAAAAACTTTGCTTTGTTCCCCAGATTCTTTAAAATGTTTTGGAATCACATATTAATGATTTATTGTCTATTTATTTGTCTGAGTTAAGCAATTTTGAGTATTTAATTATGGTCACTATATCACATCCCTTCTCCTTTTGTTGTCCAGTACCACACATAGAACATATTGTATAACGTCTACCCAACATCTACATGTACTGTACGTTGAATTTTTCAGCAAAAGAAAATAAAAATGATCCCAGACCATACCTATTTTTCAGTGCATCAATCTTCAGTTATGACAACATCTAATAAAATTATGTTCAATGGACAAACTACAGTGAGGGGAATTAGCCTTTCCTCTGTAATCAAAGGTATTTTCCATTTTAATATGTTACATTAAGTTATAAAGCCAATTTTTTGTAGGTTACCTCGACTTGAATGTAGTTTTAAATCAACTAACGTAGAAATGAGAGTTTAAATTACACACAAGATTAAGTTGATTTAATTACAAACAATATTATGTCAGAAATTGTTTGGGTTTTTTTGTACCGTGCATTTACTTAAGTGGGAAGAAAAGGTCCCTTGATTTACTTTTTTAGAGTGAAAAAAAACCCATTTGAATACAAAGGATTTGTTTTGGTATTATGGCACAAAACAGTCAAAAATTTACATAAAAGCGATATTTAACATATATACACACAGCTACACTGTAAAATGGAAAAAATTGATCATACTGAAACAAATCTAGGAAACTGGTTGCACTCAAAAAAGGCACGTACATATAACCATTAGTCTTAAATTCAGTTTACTTCATATCTACTTGTAAAGTTTACTTAAAATGTAGCTGTATTTACTTAATTTTGTGAACTTAAAAATAGCAATAGATCAGATTTATATATTTTCTAGACACTCAAAGACCCTTTACACTGTCAATTATTCATTCACACACTTTCATTCTGGTGAGCTAGTCTTGTAGCCACAGCTGCCCTGGGACAGACTGACACTCTGCCCCTCCATCCACCACCTCACATCATCCATTCATACGCTTTCACACCAGGCAAGGTGGCTGAAGTGTCTTACCCAAGACCATGACACAGGTCACAGGGCAGAGTCGAACCGCCAACCTTCTGATCACTGACCAGCCAGCTGTACCACCTGAGTCACAGCCGCCCCATAAAGTTTCTGGAAACTTCTCCTGCACTTCGCTACATGTGCACTGCTGAGCTCTGTGTTCAGTCCAGAAACAGAACGTTTCAAGTCCAGTTTACTCAAGTGTACTTAGTTTTATAACTCTTTAAGGAAAAAATGAGTCCATACTCACAGTCCATGAGTTAAATCAACAGGACAATGAGACATAAGTAAAGTACACTGATATGATTCAAGTAAGCACTGGTATTACCTTTTAGAGTGCACCATCATATATGTATATTTTAATTTTGCCTCCGGGAGACGAATTGAGATGAAGAATAATTATATTTGAACTCTTATTCTGTTGCAAAAACTTGCATGTTAGCAGAAATGTAACAGAAAAGCCTTTAGCTGTAGCATCACAATCATGATGTATATCCAGGTGCTGCTGACTGTAATCAAAAGAAGATATTTTTTTGAATTTGCTTAAATGAAAAACAGAAAACATCCAAAGATTTCCATTTATTGACTCCCTCAGAGACTTTTGTCCTCTATTTAAAGTTATTAAAAGACGTTAATGACAAAATCTTGGCAGCTTCTGTGAGATTTTGGGTGTAAAAACACAGTGACTCTAACCCCCACACTGCTTTTTAAGACTCACGATGTTGCTGCAAACACACACATTATGTCAAAAATTGAAATACTTTCTTTTGTAACATGCATCTAATTAATTTGTAAGAAAAGGTCTTTTGATTTACTTTTTTAGGGTGAAAAAAAAAAACATTCAAATGCAAAGAATTTGAAGAGCTCATTTGTAAGAACAGAGAAGTCCATCTTCTCCACTTTTCCATCGTCTACCTGAGACAACATCAATCAAACTTAAGTTATCTCTATTTTTGTCATTTCTACTGAGTCAAATCCACTCAACTTCAGTTTGATTGATATTATCTCAAGCAAACAACAAAAAATAAGTTATCTGTTACCTGGTTTTGGAAATGAACTCTTCATTTGTCTTGGTGTTTTGGTCAAAAATTAACATAAAAGTGAATTGTGTGTATTAGTATACATGCATAGTCCATCCATCCATCATCTATACACCGCTTAATCCTCACTAGGGTCGCGGGGCGCTGGAGTCTATCCCAGCCGACTTAGGGTGAAGGCAGGGGACACCCTGGACAGGTAACCAGTCTATCACAGGGCTACACTTAGAGACAGACAACCAAGCACACTCACAGTCACACCTACGGACAATTTAGAATCACCAATTAACCTCAACATGTTTTTGGACCGTGTGGGAGGAAGCCGGAGAACCCAGAGAGAACCCACGCTGCACGGGGAGAACATGCAAACTCCACGCAGAAAGATTCCGGTGCCCCCACCAGGACGCGAACCGGCAACCTTCTAGCTGCAAAGCAACAGTGCTACCAACTGCGCCACCCTGCAGCCCTACATGCATAGTTACCATCATAAATATAGTATAAATCACAGTGACTCCAACCTTCAAACTACTTGTTGGGACTCACTCACAATGCTGCTGCAAACACACACATACAGGGTAGAGAATAACTCTAAATCAGTCGCAGTAGAGTGAAACATCCACTGAAGTTGAAGTTATAACAAAGTTTGCCCCAGAGCTTTTTCATCCACATGCATAAGGAGATAAGATGATATTTTCTGTTGTAAATTCCATATTTATTTTAACCGTCCTTGCACCTGCATATTTTGTGCACTAGGTGGCAGAGTGTACCAACATTCAGTCGTCCTGCAATCTGGCAGCATTTTGTTGCATCTGAGGTCTCTCCTTAAAACCACAATTCAGCACCACGGACAGCAACACATGGATCCCTGCTCCTCATCATGAGCACTGATCATACAGGATGTGATCCACGTTGTCTGTTTTTCGATGATTTTGGTTCATTCGCATTCTGACGTTGTTTTTCACACCTTCCCGAGTCGCTATTTTCATGCAAGACAGACTCATCAAAGACGGGTTTAACATCCATAATGTCTGCGCAGTAGAACGCCAGCCCGGTCCCTCTGTCTGGGAATACTTAATTAACAATGGCCACCTTAAAATGGGTCACTCAAGGCACAATAAGACAGCAAAGAGGCACAGCAGGGGCATGTACGCGGCTTTACTCTTTATCACAAGTTTGACTAAATTGAAATTTTCATGCAATCATGAATATATGAACGAGGCTGCCAGAGAAAATGCACACTGGAGGGCAGATAAAATAGGCCAATATCAATAATGCACCAGTGATGGGATCCGTTGCAGAGAGTGTCACTCCCATTCAGACTGCCGTATTTATAAACAACAAGTTAGGAAGCCGAGCTTTTGTGTCCGATGTGGAGGAGTATTGGGGCCAGCATCCCTGCTTGACTCCTGAATTTAGGTCTTCTAGTATCTGGGACATAAATCCATAATTAGCAAGTTGTGTGTTAACTTCTTCCATCGCTTTCCCCTCAGGCACCATCGACACACGAGGTAAACTACCTTCCTGGCTTTTAAACTGCAACTCACTTGATCAGCATGTAGATTTGTTGGAAAAATTGTGATTTTATTTGCTTTTTTGTGGTAATTGACAGAATGTTAAACAATCTGCAGATGAATCAATACTGGTAAAAATCCCCCAAGTGTATAAATACTGACGTAACAAAGCAGTGCTAGAAGCTCACATGAAGATTATTCCAAGGTTAAATAAAACCATTTGCATGACACACCTAGAGAGAAGAGGCTGAATTTGGACAGAAAGCGACTGTGTGGAGGTACCCAGCGGCGGGATCTAGAACAGTTCCCTTGTTGCACAGCAAGGGCACCGAAAAGTAAAACTACAGGACAGCAAAGAACAGATTGGTGTGCAAAAATAACCGGTGCAACACACAATATGTCAGTGAACATAAAGGACAAGGTTTCAGTCTCCCCATATATCTGTAACATGATGCACTGTAAAAACTAAAAACGCCAGGTATACCTGCAAATAATTTGCAACCTGCTGCCTCAAAATCGGCTATGAACCGTCAGTTATTTTCAGATATATCTTCATCTTAAGCTTATAATAATAATAAGCTGAGCACATCAACAAATTCTCTCAGTGGTACCAAAAAGACATTTCAAGTTTTGCAAACCTACATCCTACCATCCATCCATCCATCATCTATACAACACTTAATCCTCACTAGGGTCATGGGGGGCTGGAGTCTATCCCAGCTGACTTTGAGTGAAGGCAGGAGACACCCTGGACAGGTCACCAGTCTATCACAGGGCTACACTTAGAGACAGACAACCAAGCACACTCACATTCACACCTACAGACAATTTAGAATCACCAATTAACCTCAACATGTTTTTGGACTGTGTGGGAGGAAGCCGGAGAACCCGGAGAGAACCCACGCTGCACGGGGAGAACATGCAAACTCCACGCAGAAAGATTTCGGTGCCCCCACTAGGATGCAAACCGGCAACCTTCTTGCTGCGAGGCAACAGTGCTACCAACTGCGCCATCCTGCAGCCCTACATCCTACCAGTGCATCAGAAAACAATATCAGGAAAAACTTCCTTTTTTTCATAATTTACTCCAATAAAAGTAAACTGTCATATATTCAAATGAAAATCAAATCAAATCAATCAAATCAAATCAAGTTTACTGTCATTTTGCTGTACATACACAGTAGTACAGGCAAGATGAATGAGCATTTCTTTAGGATCCAATAACTTAAAGCACTTTAAAGGGTTTGCATATCTAGATCAGCAGTTCAGCGTTCTGACAGCTTGTGGAATGAAGCTGTTGATCATTCTGGAGGTTCTTCCTTTATTATCTCTTTATATATTCTTTATTATTGCAACTAAAGGGAAGTGTGTCAAGCCTTGCAGTAATTTGGAGGAGCCACAACTGAGTGTATAAATTATTAACATTATTTTCAGAAGTTTGACATTTCTGTATTGTGAAAGAAAATATTCTAATATTTTGAGATAATGGATTTCTTATTTATATGAGCAACAAGCCATAATCATCAAAATTAAAACAAAAAAAAAGGGTTGAAATATTTCACTTTACATTTAATGAGTCTACCATATATGACATTTTCACTTTCTCAGCTAACTGACAGATGATGTTAAGCTTTGTCTTGTGTTTTTTGAGCTGCATCAGTGGCTGTGACAACATACAGTGCCTAACAATCGATATCTTAAGCTGTACAAACGTCAAAATAAAAGCATTTTGTTGAATCACTTGATCTCTTTAAGGCAGCCAAGACACTTTTAATTCCAGTTTTTGATAGTTCATCTTGCTTGAAATGTGAAGTTTATTCCAAAAATCTAACTGCAAAATTTGTTCATGCACCTTATGTTTTTATTTTTAAAAGCGTAAAACATAAAATTGATTCATCAACATCAAATGATATTCAAAATGCGCTTGCAAAAAATTAGGCTTTTTAATCTTTCGGTCAGATGTGTCTGATTCATTAAAGCAGAAAAAAAAAGAAGCTTTTAACATGAAACATTTCCAAAAGGAAGAAACTGACTTTAAAGGACACCTCTTACACTTTTCCTCAGGGTTAGACTTGACAACATGACTAGGTATGTGGCTGGAAAGGTGAGAAAGTAAAGTCTAATGATGAAATAAACAGCCTGCTAGGGAATTAGAGCGGGTTAATGTTACTCAACAAAAAAAAAGTGCAATAAAGTTTAATTTGATTGAGCAAGTGATGCAACGTAATTTACACCACAAGTTTTCAGGCTAATATTGTGCCTTTTTTTCCTACTTTAAATTCACTTTGTGCCTACAGTCGTGCTGCAGAAAAACAGAAGATACTTGATATTTGTTGTCTATCTACACACAGCATCATCGCTCTGCTCCCAGTATAGAACACTCAATCCTCTCTGGGCATCTTCACAAATTTCTTCCCTGCACCAGAATCAGGTCACGCTGATAGCTTCCCTCTGCTAGTATCAATCCGAGCCGGGCCTCTCGTGCACGGGGCACTGAGCTGATCTCACTGCGAAAGTGATTAACAGATAATTAGATGCGCGGGTTGCGTAACACACAAAGTAACACTGGGAGCTTGAACTGAATAGGTTGTGATTTATTGAGGAATATTTCTACAGTGTGGGTTGAATTTTCTCTCCCCCCTCTCCTTCTACCTCTCTGTGTTCGTGTGGCTTAAGACGACATTCACAGTCTCTAGGCCTCTCTTTATAGCCGGTCAATCAGCGGTTGCACAGGGAGTGTCGCAGGCTTTTCCCAGCAGGACGTGTGCCACGCTGATCTGTTTATTATCGGTGCTGCATCAGAGGAATGAGCTGGATTGTCTCCACAGACGTGCTTATGAATCAGCCCACACGTTACTGAGGAGAACTGGAAGGGCAGAAATGTGAATATGAAGCCAGTGAAGATGTGACACCGGCTTTCACAGTTCCTCTGCTGTGACTTTTGACTTCTTGTTGGACGTTTCTGGCAGCAGCAGCAGCAGCAGCAGCTTTCTCTTTTGCTTCAGTTCGCAGGTTTGGAGCAGCACCTAGACTGAGAGCTCTGACTCTTCCCGGGAGTCTGGTCCACTTTGATCCTGTCCCAATGGTGCTCTTCATTGGACAGGCCGGTGTCGCGCAGCATCATTTGTTTGACAAGGAACTCGCATGCCTCATTAATATTGATATCTTCCTGTAAACGGAGAGGAGGGAATATGATTTAGAACACAGTATATGTGTGTGGCTCGCCGTTCTAACCTCATGTTAATGTTTGAACACACTTTTTACAAGCAGTGTTAAAGTTCACTCACACAGTCAGCACATGACCCACAATATGAAATCCTTTAAACAAGCCAACAAACAAATCCAGTCTGACAATCAAATATTCATCAGCTGATTCAAACCAAACAGAAAATGAAAGCAGGATTTCAAAGGCACTAAACAGGCCCTGAGAAATGTTTGCATGTCAGTAACACAACGCACCTTTGCAGACGTCTCAAACCAGCCCACAAAGTTGTTGTCTTTACAAAATCTGTCCAGCGAGGACACCAAGTCTTTGTCCCTCTCCTTCAGGTCACATTTGTTGGCCAGCAGGATGGCAGGGACCGGACGTCCATCGTCCAGACACACCTTGCTGTCTAAGTCCTGCTTCCACCTAGCGGCAGACTGTAAGGTTAAGCTGTTTGTGATGTCCAGGACCACCAGTGCTCCCATCGCAGCTTTGCAGAACACTCTGGACATGTTGCAAAACCTGTCCTGGCCTTGGGAGAAGACAAAACCGTTCATGTGTTTATTTCTTTACAGCAGCTCGTGTTCAAATCTGAACTCAAGTTTCATAGATTGGCAGATCTTTCTTATGAAAAATCTGTTCCTTTAAATTCAAATCCTCTTCAGATTTGGATTTAAAGTTGGCCCAAACACTCAGGAAGTTTATTATAATGCGTGATTTGAATTATCACATCAAATCAGACTAAAACTGTATGTATGAAACTGTATGTTTCCATGGACACTGGTGGGAGAATAAAATGAGATCTGAGAAACAATAAGTGAAAAAAGGCTGCAGTTTCACTTCCTACAGTTTCCAGACACTGAAAACACGCTGTAAACTTATTCAGTGGTTATATTTAGCAGGATTTATTAGAGTTGGAAGGTCATTTTTGCAGTTTGGACCATCTCCCACCAGACTCCTGACGGCTGCACAGCATAAGAATTTGGAAAAAGGGCTTTAAATTGCCAGACTGGCTCGCCATGTAGCACACAGAGAGGTTATTATATCTTAAGTGTGTGTTGTACTCTCAAAATAAATTGTAAAAAGAAACTATAAGGGCAGAAAACACAGTTCTCTGGATCTGAATTAATTTCACAGAATGCAACCTCCATCCATCCATCATCTATACATCGCTTAATCCTCACTAGGGTCATGGGGGGCTGGAGTCTATCCCAGCTGACTCAGGGTGAAGACAGGGGACACCCTGGACAGGTCACCAGTCTATCACAGGGCTACACTTAGAGACAGACAACCAAGCACACTCACATTCACACCTACGGACAATTTAGAATCACCAATTAACCTCAACATGTTTTTGGACTGTGTGGGAGGAAGCTGGAGAACCCGGAGAGAACCCACGCTGCACGGGGAGAACATGGAGACTCCACGTGTCCTCACCGGGACGCGAACCGGCGACCTTCTTGCTGCAAGCCAACAGTGCTAACCACTGCTCCATCTTGGAACTTATAGACAGAATTTGAATACATTTTAAGCGAATAAATGTGTTGTTTTAGTTTAGTTTAAAAAAAATTGATATGCTTAAAGACAACAGCGAGGGAGAAACTATTTATGCATTATGTACATGTTTTAGATTTGAGTCTTTGTTTTGTTTTACTGCAGATTTTTACTTTTTTTTAAGAGGAATTCCACATTTCTATGGTTAATACAGATGCCATGAAGTCAGATTTCCATCTTTCCTTCTGTGTTTTAGCTTTGCAGGGACTGACTATAGTGTTAATATGAACATAATTTCACCACTCACCTGCTATATCCCAAAGCTGCAGTCTCACCGTAGTCTTTGCATCCCATTCCAGCGTTTTTAGGGTAAAGTCGATTCCAATAGTTCCTTTGTAGTTCTCATCAAACCGTTTCTTAACATAACGCAGGATGATGTTGCTTTTCCCAACCTTTACATCCCCGATGACTAAAACTTTAAACAGCTTTTCTGTGCAAGTCTTCACCGGGCTCCTCTCCATGTTCACTGAGCTGCACTATGGAGGCAGATAAAATGCTCCTTTTTTCCTCTATCACACAGGTAGGTCGCATGTACGACTAATTTCACAAACGGCACTAGAAAGACGAACAACAAAACTGAAAGAATAGTGTCTCAGTGCTACTTTACTCCTTGTTTTTTCACTTCCTTTTTACATTTTAAAAAAAAAATTTTTATACCAAAGCCATAAATCTCTGACCTTTAAATCAAAACATTCACTGGAAGAAGCAGGACAAGACCACAGAGCCACCTAACGTTTCACCATGAAAAACAGGAGACAGAAGCATAAAAAATATTTAATTTACTCCAATCAAACAGGTGTTCTTGTCTACAGCAGATTGTTTAAAACTGCAAACCTAGTTTATACTGCACTGCATGTCTCTGGCTGCAAATAGCTTATTCATATGATCACTACTGTTAGCACTTTATCACATTATACGGCTTTAATAGGCTGTTGAAGTCTTAATATTTACCATGTTTGTTTGGTGGTTTTTTGATTGGCAGCCTGAATTCAGTGTTTGAAACCTTTCATTGTTGTGTTTTAACCTGTTGGAGATTGTTTTTGTATCATACAGACTTGGTCTGAGATGTACATCTGATGCAAAGCTTGTTTATGAACAAAGAAACCAGTTCAAATTGTTTGTTGTTTTGAATTTAATACAGGTAGAACCAATGTTTGAACCATGATCATTAGCGACCTTCCTGGGATGACAATATCCATCGGTATCCATGTACAGTTTTACATATTTTTCTTTTGTTTTACACGCCCACCCCCCTTCAACCTTTTTGTTATTATTTATTGTGACTACATTATTATTTTGTTATTACTATATTATTATTATTATTTCTATGTTATTATTAAGTGACATTTGACGTAGTGACAAGCTGTGTGACTACGGGCAACAATTGTTGGCAGTCATAAAAATGCTATTTTCTTTTTTTTTTTAAGTACAAAATGGAAAAAATAAATACATAACATGATTCAGAGGGACTCAACTGATAAAATTATATGCCTTACAACTCCGAAAAAAAAAATTGGGCATAATTAAACTTGCCCACCACCACCACCGCCTCCTCCTTGATGAGCTGGGGGATTACACTATTTGGCTGCAGAGGCTCGGGGGAATAGAGCTCCACCTCCTCGCCCACGTCTTTTATCAGCCCACAGGCCGGCATTTGCCCGTGGGCCACCATGGGGGGAGTGGCGGGGGAGTCGTATCTGACAGGGTC
>NW_007578459.1:0-1305 GCF_000690725.1 Stegastes partitus
TGAGCAGAAGGCTCCTGATGATTTGAGATGGAACAACAGGTTGGTGCTTAAGTCAATGGACAAATGATATATTATGAATGACACTGAAATATATGAACACTGTTCCAGTCAATTCTGGTTTGTCTTAAACACACGACTTCTGGTTGGAGGTCATTAACCTCCGCAAAAGTCTTTGTCATAGTGTTCATGCTAGCTTAAAGCCCACAATGCTCTCTACTGCCCAACAGTCCAACTGACCACCTCGTCTGGTCGCCACAGTATTAAAGAGTAAGGGGCTCCACCTGGTGGAACAACCAGGTACTACAGCTGATCTACATTACCAGAAGTATGAAGTGGATATGAGGCAGCACCTTATACTGATGTCTACACATTATGGATATTTTACTACAACATTATATTTCAACTTACTTATCGAACATCTTCTGATATATCCCAACCTCCAACTCTGATATATCAGAACTGCAGCCAAAACTAATGAGAGGAGACCCAAACAGCAGCAGCCAACAATCAGTCCAGTGTTGCCACCTGTAACACAGAAATTCAACATTCAAAATTAAAAACAGAGATCTGCCATTGACTTTCAACAGAAGTTAATGGTAAAAGCTGTGACAAACTTACAGACATCTACAATGGACATTTCCACCACGGGGAACTTAATTGCTGATATCAAGAATTAACATTTTGACTTTGAATAGAAGTCAATGGTTAAAGTTTGCTAGTTGTGATTAAGTGTACAAACATCTGCCACAGACATTTTCAAGACTACAAAATGATTAATTGATAGTAAGCATTAACATTTTGACTAGTGAGAAATAAATTATAAATATTTGTAACTGAGCTTCAATAGAAGTCAATGGTAAAAGTTGTTATTTAGTTAAAGGCCTCTACAAGAAGCATTTTCAATAACAAGAAATCATTTGTTGATATCAGAAATTATCATCTTGACAAGTGACAAATAAATTAAAAATATCTGTCTTTGTGTTTGAATAGAAGTCAATGGTAAAAACTGACTGTTTGCAATTAAGAGACAATTTTGACTCACAAAAACTGAATTGTAAATATATGATATTTGATTACATGTTATAAACTGCAGACAATATACAGTCTGTTGTATACTAATCAGTGTGTTTCTGTTGACTGACTCGTGTTAAAACAGGAAACTTTATGAATATTTGTATTGTGGAAAAAATGTCCAGATTCATTTCAAAGCTTCAGCTCCCAACGAGATAAACTTCCATAAACATTAACTCCTTTTTACACTGTGTAGAAGAAAACAATCATCAGACAGAAACATTGTGTCCTGAT
>NW_007578459.1:1538-2860 GCF_000690725.1 Stegastes partitus
CTGCTGCTGCTCAAAGCAACAGACTCAGCTGAGGTCTGAACTACGAAGCACTTCAACATCTCCAGGAGGTCTTTTTGTTCTCTGGCTTCACTCAACTAAACAACCACAATCACATCAAGCTGCTCATCAACTCAGTCGTCTAGCCAGAGCTCAGAAACCTGCTCTGAGCTTCTTCATATTAAAGAGGACGAGCTGCCAACAGATGACCAAACATGAACAGGTTTAGAGCCGCAGGTTTCTGACAAGAACAACAAACTGTCATCAGAAAACCAACATGAGGAGTTTCAATATAATTCAGGCTGAAAGCAACACAGCTGCTGCTGCAGCAGAACCATAAATAAAAACTGTGAAACACTGCAGACTGAGTTAAAAAGCTGATCAGTGATCAGAACAATGTTTTAACTGGATGAAGGTTCTTATTCAACGATTCCAGATGTTTTCTCTGAAACTCAGAACGTCATCAGACTGTAACTGTGCATCATGTATGTTCAGATCATGAAGTCCAGAATAATCCCAAAGAAAATAATTAATGAGCTGAGTTCAGACTGAACACAGTGAATGTGACTGATGGAGGCTTTTCTCAGTCTGTTTATCCAGTAACTGCTCGTCTGTATTAAACAAACATTCAGCTGTTTGTGTGTTTTCTTATTGAGGAATTGATCCTCATGTGTTTCCCTCTGAAAAGATGCTTTGTTCATTCTGAGCACAACTTCACATTTTTGAAAACTAGAAACAAGTGAATTATTGCAATTACTTTGAGATTAAAATACTACTCACAAATAAAAAACCCCACAAAGGCTTCACTATAAACACGATGACCGATTTCCTTCTGTGTGGCCACACAGGTGTAGCTGTCAGTCTTGGTCACAGTAATACGGAGGACAACATCGTATTTGTTTCCTTCTGTCTTCGTGACCTTTGGATCATCAGCAGTAAGAATCTTTCCATCACTGTCCTTCCAGACAACTTCAGGTTTTGGAGAAGCACCTCGAACTTCACACTGCAGCAGCGCTGAGTCCTTAGTTTGATGAAGTATTATGACCGACGGCTCCGGAGCAGCACCTGTGAATACAAACATCAGATTATATGAAACAATTACAACATTCAAAACACTCAAATGTTTCTCATTCACTCTGCTCTGATTGTAAATGTGGACCTCAGTGTGTTAAAAAGAAGAAAAACAAAATAGAGCCTTAAATGCACCTCTCAACAAGAATATGTGTAAAAGTGTGTCAAAGTTTTAAACACAAACTGTACTCCTGACTTAAATAAAGACATTCAAAGAGTGAAAAAGGTTCAGACAAGCCCAATTCTTGTTAAAA
>NW_007578459.1:6574-7925 GCF_000690725.1 Stegastes partitus
TTAGAATTATGAGAAATAAATTATAGATATCTGTAATTGAGTTTGAATAGAAGTCAGTTGTTAGAGTTCACTAGTTGTGTTTAAGTTATAGATATCTACAATTTCTGCTAGAAATTAATCATTTCTTAATATCAACAACAAACATTTAGACTCGTGAGAAATGAAACACAGAAATCTGCCATTAAGTTTCAACAGAAGTTAATGGTAAAAGCTGTGATAAATGTACAGACATCTACAACGGACAGTTCTACCACGAGGAACTTAGTTACTGATATCAAGAATTAACATTTTGACTTGTCAGAAATTAATTGACTAGTGAGAAATAAATTATAAATATTTGTAACTGAGCTTGAATGGAAGTCAATGGTTAAAGTTGTTATTAAGTTAAAGGCATCTACAAGAAGCATTTTCAATAGCAAGAAATCATTTGTTGATATCAAGAATTAACATCTTGACTAGTGACAAATAAATTGTAAATATCTGTCATTGTGTTTGAATAGAAGTCAATGGTAAACACTGACTAGATGTAATTAAGTTATAGACATCTACAATGCACATTTTTAATTCTACGAAATCAGTTGTGGATCTGATGAATTAACATCTTGACACGTGAACTGAATGACGGACATCGATCACAGTGTTTGAATAGAAGTCAACGGTAAAAACTGACTGTTTGCAATGAAGAGAACATTTTGACTCGTGAGAACTGAAATACTGTAAATATCAGGAAATAGAATTGCTTCTCGTCAGAATTACATTTTGGATTTGTTGGAAGTCTGATCAGTCAAAAAACAACCGTTAACATCCACAACTGCTATTACTGCTGCTGATTATACGTTTGAAGGGCTCCCAGATGTGACCAACCGTTCACGAGAATCAAACCTGTCTGGGCCTGGATAGCTCCAGAGGGTAGGGCAGGACTCATGAACAGGGGCTACAGTCTCTGACGCAGCGGCCCGGGTTCGATTCCACCCAGCGGCTCATTTGCTACATCTCATTCCCCCACGTTTCTCTGTCTATCTTTCACTGTCTCTGTCAATAAAGGCGGAAAAGGCCAAAAATAAATCTTAAAAAAAAATAAAAAATCAAACCTGTCAACAAGTAACTCACCAACAAGAAGCTCAATGTGGAATCTTTGTTGTTGGATATGCGGGAAATGACAGGTGTAGCTTCCACTGTCAGACTGTCGTGTGTTTCTGATGCTGATGGAGGCGTTGCCGTGACGTAGTTCATCTGGAAAATGAGACACTCGTCCTTTGAACTGCTCGTCTTGACCTGGACGTCCATTATTGTAATGAGTGCCGGCGTCGTACAGAAACACCTCCTGTCGACCATCTTTCTTCCAGACAAA
>NW_007578459.1:8771-66704 GCF_000690725.1 Stegastes partitus
TATATCTTAAAATACAGAAACCTGCAGCTGCAATGTAGAAATTCCCCCAAATGTCAATGACAGATCAGTACTTACTGTTAGCTTCTATTTCTTTTGACTGTTTTGGACTATTTATGATTGTTTTCAGTTTATTTCTGCAATTTGACAGCAACTAATCTGCTGACTAGATTTAAACGCAAACTGACCTGCAGCTGGTTTACAGGAGAATTCTTGTCAGATGAAGGTTGAACCCTGAACACAGATCACCTGGTTGACATTTTAATATTCTATTCTGTCATTATTTAAACTATCAGAGACAAACCGACATGTCTGTGTCTGAGAATACTTTCATAAATCAGTGTGTTTCTGTCGACTGACTCGTGTTAAAATAAGAAACTATATGAATATTTGTATTGTGGAAAAATGCACAGAATCGTTGCAAAACTATTCAGATGAAGTACCATCTCGTAAAAGTGTGACTTACCCAGAACAAGTGTGAGTAGAAGTACAATGTAGTTCTACTAAACGTGTCACTGAATGACTGAATGACTGAACTCACCATCCACATCATCAAGAAAATATGTGACGGTGCTAACCACTGTCCTCAAGAAAAAATAAAAAATAAAATAAAATAAATGATACATACATTATGTGCACACACACACGCGCACACACACACACACACATATATACATACATATATATATATATATATATATGTATGGTGTCTGTACTGAACCTTGGGCGTCATTTCCAGTGCTGTGATTTCCTCATTCAACATGTTGAGGAAGTAAATCCACCGTGTGTTACATTCACACAGAAACTTCTCATATTAAACACGAGAACAGCGACAAAGAAACGTGGATAAAGAGCATTCACTGTCTGGTGTACAAATACATGAACACAATGCTCTCCTCTTTTTTATTGACAATGTTGTTCTTAATTTGCTCTGAGGAACGTCAGTCTGTCCTGCTCTGGTGCTGATGATGGGCTACAGCTGCTGGACTGGTCCTGCTTTGGATGCCTGTCCTCAGAACCGTCCCCCTGAACCTGTCTGGTTCACTGGTCTGACCCTCACATGGCTTCTTCTTAACTCTATTCAGGACTTTTGGGGTTTTTTGGACCCCGAGCCATTTGGTTTAGGTGACAGGTGTTGTTTTTGGATTTTTAAATATAAAAAGAGGGGCATTTGTGCATTTGGAACCAAAAATACATCAACTTATCAGAAAATTTATTTAACATCTTATAAAAGTCTAAAATGAATACCAACAATTATTTTGCACATATTCTTTCTTGGGGTCCAATGGACCCCCAAAGACCTTCTTTGTATGGAAACATGAAAGTCCTGAACAGGGTTCAGATAACCAACCATGCAGGCTGCTCTACTTTCTGACATTTCTGAGCCCTGCTGCTGCTGGAACAGAAACTAAATGACACCATTCAGCTGGAACTCAAACTTGGGATCGGGAATGCCCTGGCTGCTCCCAAAACATCTCTGTGTAAAGTGTCTTCATTTAATATTAGCAGATTTCCCTTGTTTCAAAAAAAAAGAAAGAAAGAAGACAAAAACACACCGTAGCAAGATTTCGTGTCACATAATCATTACTGCAGGAACCCCTTGATGGTTATTTACCATCTAGTCGGCACGTTTCATCAGCGTCTCTACCGCATAACATCAACTTTTTGTCATCAAAATGTTAAATGATGAACTAAAGACAATGAGTAAATGTACGAGTTAAGACAAAACACATCAGTAACTCGTTTGTGTTCAATTTACCGCACGTTTGAATTTGACACCGTCTTAGTGTCCGTCAGTGCAGAGTGGATGTGAGAGGAGAGGTGTGCTTGTTTTACGTTCCAGCCGCTCCCGTCACAAACACAAGTCAGTTTCCCCTCACCCCGCCCTCATCAAGCTGTGCTGCAACCACCAGCGAGCGCTCCTCTGAGGGAAACAAACTACTCAATGACAAGACGTTATTTCACCGGAGAGACAGACAACCAAGCACGTTCACACCTACGGACAATTTAGAATCACCAATTAACCTCAACATGTTTTTGGACTGTGTAGGAGGAAGCCGGAAAATGTTTCATGCGTGTCTGTACTGGAGTCATTTTTGGTCGCACAGCGGTCTGAGCACCGCGGCCACCAGCAGCAGCTACCACTGCCTGCAGTGTGGGGCGTTCAGGGAACATCGTAAATTGTAGTCTATCGATAAGAAAATATTCAGCAAGTCGTATGTTTTGCCTGTTACAATGTGAGAAGTGCGAATAAATGAGAAAGTCGGTCACACAGGTCAGAGTCCTGTGTAGCATGAGCGTTGTTCGGTAAACGGCTACCTATGCAGTGACGTATGGCGTGGATCTAACTTGGCTCCTGGCTGATGGAAAAGCAACCGGTTCTTATATTGCAGGGATGCAACCGGATTAGTTCCAATAGGCACCGGCCCTAGCACCAGGTGAATAAGGGGCAAAGGAGGAGCCTATGGCCGCCTGGTGCTGTGACTTCCTCATTTAACACTGAGGAATAAATCCGCCATGTTTTGTATACGCACAGAAGCTTCTCATATTAAACACGAGAACTAACATCAGTAAAGAAACTTCAATAATGAACATTTACTGTCTGGTGTTAAATTTTGCTTTAAATCGGTTCAAACTCCGTCAGATTTCACTGTTTCACCCTGAAAACACGTTTCACTGCTGTAATGAGGATAAACTGTCGAGCTGACACCGCCATGTTCTGTCAGACTTTATGATGTCACCCTGCAGGAGCGAGTCTACGGAAATAAACTCTATCATTTAAAAATATTCACCTTTACCTTCACAGTAGATCAATCCAACCACCGTCAGGAACCACAGCAGATCGATCGTTTTCATCATTTCTGTCTGATCATTTGGTCACTTCTTCACCTGATAAACATTCGTTTTTTAGTTTCGTTTTCGTGCCTCACTGTCTGCACATGAGGCGGAGCTACAGAACTCACACCAGACAGGAAACACCCAGAAACGCACTAAACACACTCAGCATGTTCTCCAAATAAGATCAGAGTTTGTTGCAGTGGTTTTAATTACAGCAGAGCAGCTTTTATAAAACGCTGCAGATCAGCATCAGATCAGTTTGTGTGTAAATCTAGTGAGCACAAACTACACAAACAGAGAAAACACTGAAAATAAAAAGCAAAGGCAAAAACAACAGCTTATTCAGGCGTAACAGGGAGCCGGCAATGCCCCCTGAAATCAAACTTTTAGAGAAAGACTATAACAGATTACCCACAAACTGAATATGGACAAGATTGACTCCAGTGGCTGAAACATCCAGTGGAGAAGACAGGAATGAGACGACAGGTTCAGCTCTTCTTCACTCTTTCTGTTTGTGTGCAGCAGGTTCTCACCACAGACTGTATCAGAAACAGCATATGTGGTGTATAAGTGTATTTCTTACAGTCTATGGTTCACAGCTCCTCCCAGCTCAACATCGTGTCACTGCCAGTATACAGGGCGGGTGTCAGTAGGTGGAGCAGAGCAAAATGAGCTGCGACAGAGCGAGACTTTGAGGAAGCAGCAAAGTCTGTCATCAACATCTTAACGACTCGTGACATAATGAACAACAACTAAAAACCCACATTTATCAGCTGGGGACTAGTCCATTGTTCTTCTCACAGTTTCAGTGTGTTAGAGAAGTGTTTCTCCCTCGATCCCAGCAGCTCTGTCTGCTGCATAGAGCCGACTGGAGGACTTAAAAGCCCAGCCCCAGGCTTCAACTCTGAGTCATACAGTCCATTATCTGTACACCACTTAATCCTCACTGGGGTCACTTAGGGCAGCTATGTCCCTCTGCTGAGGCCTCTCAGGTTTATTTATTTATTCTATTTTTCGGTCTTATTTTTGAAGACTTGGTGAATTGATTTTTGTTTTTATGACTTTTCCTACCCTTTTTAGTTTTGTTATTATTGGCAATAGTGAGAAGTGTTATTGTTGGCCAATTAAGGCAAATGTTTTTAGTTGCTATAATCTCAGGAGGAACATTTTATTTTATTTTTTGTGGTTTTGTTTGTGCTGCAAGGTGACTCGGTGGTTAGCACTGTTGCCTCGCAGCTAGAAGTTCGCTGGTTCGCGTCCTGGTGAGGACACCTGGGATCTTTCCACGTGGGTTCTCTCCGGGTTCTCCGGCTTCCTCCCACAAGTCCAAAAACATGTTGAGGTTAATTAGTGATTCTAAATTGTCCGTAGGTGTGAATGTGAGTGTGCTTGGTTGTCTGTCTCTAAGTGTAGCCCTGTGATAGACTGATTACCTGTCCAGGTGAACCTGCCTTCACCCTGAGTCAGCTGGGATAGACTCCAGCCCCCCATGACCCTAGTGAGGATTACGGTGTAGATAATGGATGGATGGATGGTTTTATTTGTCAGTTTTCCCCCTGAAGGATTGCCTCCTCATTGTGGTCAGGGGGTTTGCGTGCCTCAGTGACCCTAAGAGCGACACCAGCAGGAGCTTCAGGTGGGACACCCAAGTCGGCCTGACAAAGTGCAATCCAGTTACATGACAAAAACAGTTATCCAGAAGCCCCACCCCTCACCAACATCATCCCACCCTTTTCCTGCCTCCGTCGCCACCATGTGCCCCCTCCACATTTCTGTCTGCCCCGTCATATACGCCTGTCTAGAACCAGCCCTGGCTGCAACCACTGTTATTTTAACAATCCTCAGCAGAAATGTTGGAGCTGCCAAAGACTGAAATCAGCCCAGTGTTAATATATCAATATATTATCTCCAGTTTATGAAGTGTGATCTGACTGATAAACATCGACCGCACATGCAGAATAAACCTTCAGAACCCATATACATATTAATACAATGCACAGTTTTACATGCAATATGGCAAAATGCTCATTTACTTTACTTTCTGTTTCATTCATAAACCACCAGTGGAAAAGGTTATTCCTTAATAAGACACATAATGCTGCTCTGTCTCATTGTTTTTATGGTATTTTGTGTTCGTGTGAAATGCAGACGGTGAGATGTCCTTAAATTTCACATAATTCGTTTCCAATGTGGTATTTTCAGGCTGTCTGTTGCATGAAAAGATGTTTTATTCCTTCTCTTGAAAGCTATTGTTGCTGTCCTTTTTTTTTTTTTTTTTTAAGGAAATGTCCTCCTACACAAATAGAAACCTAGAATCGTCCACACAGAAGAACGAGTCCTTTATAGTTCAGAGTTCAGTACAGTAATCTTTCGTCTCCAGCCTGTAGGTGTCCTATTCGGCCTGCAGGCGGCGCTGTTGACCAGATTGTTGTCTCCTTTGACGCTGTTCTGAACATTACCTATTGATTTATTTGTTTTTTACAGCTCACAAAGAAGCTCTTGAGGTTGAATCTTTCAGATCTGTTGCCCCACAGTGGGGTCATTCCACCTCAAATCAGCAATTTTTATATTTTCATAGCATAAAATATGAATATTTATAAAGATGTTTCTGAGATTTTAGACTAATAGATTAGATTGTCTAACTTTATTGATCCCTTTGGTAGGGTACCTCAGGGAAATTGTTAGGAAATACTTTTCGAAATTAATTTTTACATTAAAATTTGAGGTGTTTTGAACAACAATATCTCTGGAACTATTAAAGATAAAAGCCTGACATTTTCATTTATCTTCATGTCATTGACGCTGAATGTGCAATACTGGACAAGTAGATCAAATCATCTCTGACTACGGGTGAGTTGAAAGATGAAAAAAATTGAAGCTGTGGTGAAAAGTCACATTTTTTTTAAACACAATAACCAAAACATTGACAATGCAGAAGTCAGCGTGTGATATTTTCAGAACCACATGTAGCTGCAGGTCACACTAAAACAGAACATATAGAATAGCTTTTTAATATAAAACACGTGGTCACCAAAAGGAAAAACGTTATGTTTCACTGGGCAGGTGATCAGTTGTTCCACGAAAACAATAATAATAGTAGATAGTCTAGTCCAAGCACAGTTCTGGAGTTTAAAAGTGGTTCTCCAAATATAACTAGGAAACAATAACTTTTTAATATGGTTATTTATTTTGTTTTCAGATCCACTTTGTACACATAAACCTCGGTTTGGTTTAGAGGAGACTTGTCTTGTGAATTTTGCCTGTATTAGGTCATTAGGTTGACATATGTTTAGCAGTAATCTGATGTACTTATGTGAGCAGGACTTTAGTGGTAAAATCATTCTCAGGATCATTATGGACGCTGTTTGACAGCATAAAAATGGATTCTCTGTTTTGTGTTCTGTTGGGAAAACATTTCAGTTCCAAAGTCTACCAATATGCTTGTTTTTGTGGGACAAAACCAGTTCAGTCAGTTCTGAAAGTTCAATTTCAGAATCAGAATCTTGACACCAACCTGGCCCACACTGGAATTTTGATCAGGTGAGAACTTTTTAAAGTACCCTCATAGATGGCTTCCTTAATGCTCCTCCATGGCAAAATGGGGGGGCCTTGAACACACCACTTATCAGGTACATATGATGCAGTATTTAGATCCATTCCCAGCTTGTTTCACTACAACTTGAATAATTCCTCACTTGGCAGGTTCATAAACATTTATATCTTGAAACATGTCTTATGTCAGTATTGGACCAGGAAACATGCTTTGAAGTTTTTGCGGACAGCGATACAAGGTCGTATAGTGTACAGTTGTGCCCCAACGTGGGAGTTACGCCCCTTGTTTCCGGGTGAAGCCAAGAACTTTTTGAAGTGCTCTCATAATTTTGGATTTTTTTGAGAATTGAATATTAGTTCTGATTCCATCCATCCATCCATTATCTATACACCTTAATCCTCACTAGGGTCATGGGGGGCTGGAGTCTATCCCAGCCAACTTAGGGCGAAGGCAGGGGACACCCTGGACAGGTCACCTATCACAGGTCTATCACAGGGCTACACTTAGAGACAGACAACCAAGCACACTCACATTCACACCTACGGACAATTTAGAATCACCAATTAACCTCAACATGTTTTTGGACTGTGTGGGAGGAAGCCGGAGAACCCAGGGAGAACCCACGCTGCACGGGGAGACTCCACGCAGAAACATCCCCACCAGGACGTGAACCAGTGACCTTCTTGCTTTGAGGTAACAGTGCTAACCAACTGCGCCACCTTGCAGCCCTAGTTCTGATTCCTTGTTATGATAAACACAAGTATTCTGTCTTACAATCTACAAGACAGAAGTTACGTCACTTTTATTGAGGTACCAACCATGCAGTTAAAAGATCAAAATTCCTTTTAGTGTCGCAAGAACTTTTTTGCTGAAGCCTCCTCCTTTTTCCAAACCGTTTTCTGTAGCATGTGCAGGCCTGTTTGTCTGTGTCCTGAAACAAGGACGCCTCCTCAGCATTGACTCTGTCAGGGCTGAAATCCAACCTTGAACTGACGTCACCACAGCGAAATAAGCGCCTGCTGGCACTCTGTCCAGCTGCTCCTCAGGCTCAGATGGCAGCAAGTTCCAGGTCACTAAATAACACGTTGAAGTAGCTGCATGTGTGAAATGAAACGGCTCAAGGGGTGCAATGAAACACAGAATCAAACTTTTGTGTACAGCTGGTGTTTCAGCCTTGAAGTGAGACACGATGGCAAATGCATTGTTTTTTCACGCACCGTTAGTTTGACAGTCAGTATCACTGAATTTATGTAGTGATAAAAAGACGGAAATATATCTAAAACCTCCTTCTGTAACACAGCGACAAAATGAAGCAAAATACTTGGAAGCTTACTTATTTATTTTCACATTTCTGTTGTTTTGTGTCTCTTTGCAAGACCATTGGACTCTCCAATGGTCCTTGGACTTATCACGTGTTACTTTCTGCTTGTTAGAAAAATGACCCAAACCTTCTTATTCTACACGTTTCACTCAATAATGTGCCAAAAATAGAATGTTTGCTCCAACCAGGTTCTGTAAAAAACAAAAACCCTGAGCTAATTAGCAACTCAGCTGTGACCAGCTGTCACAAAACAAAAAATTCTGGAGCTTTTATGTTTATAAAGAGCTGTAGAAGTATAAAAACTTTTAAAAAAGGAGTAAATACATGTAGTATGAAGAACCAATTTTGTTCTCTAGTCTTGGTAACACCTGTAAACATCAGGATTTTATTTTATTTTTTTGTCAAATAAATATGAAATTATTATTGTTTTTTAATGATTTCTGGTGTTTGTCAACCTAAAAACTGAAATAAAAAAAAAAATAGAACATAAAATTCTACTTTAAATAACGTGGAAATTCTAGTCGGAACATTTTAATTTAAATAGAAATTAGCTTTAAAACTTGTGTTTATGCTGCCAATCGTTAAATTAAAAAGTATTACCGTGACTGTGGCTAATTGTCCAAACTTAATGCAGTTTGTTAGTTCAACATAATTTCGTCAGAATTTGTTTGAACTCAAACTGTTGCGGTAATTTTTTATTGATGAGCCCAAACATCATCTTTTTTAGAGTGTACGCTTCTATTCCTGCCTCCTCTGTCGTCGTTCGTCATTCTGAGTGTGGAGGTTGTTGTTCGCCCCCCCTCCGTCCCACCTGCCCAGCCCTGCGCCGACCAATCACAGCAGAGCAGGCGGGGCAGCAGCAACAGGGATTGGCTCATCAAACTGCCAATCAGAGAGCGACTCAAGCTGAGCCGCTGCAGCAGGAAGAGAGAGGGAGCTTCAAAATAAGAGCGATGAATTCACAAGCTTTAGGGAAAAAGTTGAGCAGGTGGCAGTAAAAACTAAATCAGACAAATATTCTGTGGTGATTTAGTTGTTCTGATTCCTGATAGAGTTTTCCTCTGGGTACACATTGACAAAAAGAAACAAGGCATTATATTGCATTAATCAATTAAAGACATATTTAGTGTTCTTTTGTAAAGATTTGTTCCTCAGTTAATCGGGTTTATAATCAATGTTATCGGACAAAGAGGTCAGCAGAGCAGCGGGACAAAAGAAGAGTTCTTACTCACAATGAAACTGATATTAAATCCCTAATAAAAGTTTATTGTAGTTGGTTTCTATTTTACTGATCTTTAACCCTCGGACCACTCTTATTGTTTGCTCCGGTCACATTTTTCCTCATTTAAAATCAGTGGAACATAGAATTGCCTGTTGGTTGCGGTTTTCTTTTTTCTTTTTACAGTTAGTTATAGCAAATGGGTTATTTATGGGGCATTTTTAAAGATGTAGAATACGTTGATTTTGATCAAATGTCAAGATTTTAAGTTGTCGAAAGACTGTCAGAAAGTAGAATATCCAACGATTGTGTTCTTACAGTTTCTGACCCTCACAAACGGGTCATTTTGGTGTTTTTAAAACATTTTTAGTTTGTTTTTAAAAAGATAACAAGCTTTTCTAGGTGTGTTTTGGGGGTTCAGAGGGTTAAGGAATCTTTTTTACTGCAGCATCTGTCCAAAAACAGTGTCACCAGTGGACTTAAAAATGTACATTTGGTTCGAAGAAAGATCTGACTGCCGAGTTACTGCGTGTAAATGTGAATTTCAGCAGGTTGATATAATGCAGTAAATGCTGGTGTGTATTGTATGATTTCACTGAACAATGTGTGTTTGTGTGTGTGTTGATGATCGCTGCTAAAATCTCCTGATGTCTGTTTTGTTAACATTATCTCTGGATGTTCTTTACTCTCAGCCAGGCTAAAATACGTAGTTATTGCCATTTATCAGAACAGTTATGACAGACTGTTATGAGCATTATTCTTCACATGTAATTTAATGATTATAGGGGGATTATGGAGGGGGTCGACGACACCACTTATCAGGTGCTTAGGATGTTTCAGCACAACTTGAATCATTCCTCACCTGGCAGTTTCATAACTGTTCACACCTGAAGTACGTCAGTGTTGCGTCAGTGATAGTACCATGTAATTTGGAAGTGTGGGTTAGAATAAACACCTGCAACTCACTAGACAGAAGTGAGGACGCCTCTTGGATGAAGGTGAAACTTCTTTGACAGCCAAAGGTGCCTTCTGCTGAACTGCGCCTTTTTCAAAAGCAAGACTTTATTCCTAAGTACATACAATTTTTTTTAGCTCAATGAATATTATTGTCCGTTTCAGTGGACTCTTATTTTGAAGCTACACTCGGAAGTAGCAGCGCGGTCGGCGGATTTGACGCCCGGGCGGCAGGAGCGGCAGAACTAGCAGCGGCGGCGGCAGCAGCAGTTCGGTCTGTCCCGCTGTAGTTCTCCTAAATTCCTGCTAACGGCCGGCAGCTCCGGTCGCAGCACTTGTATGTTGCCGTGCCGTTGTGTGTCGCTTTCTGGCCGTTGACGGGAGCTCAGCTAGTCGCCGCCGGTGTGATGGAACTGGACAAAATGGACGAAAACGACTGGAAGTATCACGGAGAGGGCAACAAGAGCCTGGTGGTCTCTCACGTACAGGTGAGTCAGCTAGCCTAGCACGGAGCTAACCCCCAAGTTCTGCTAAAGCCGGGGAGGGTGAGGGGGGGCAGTGTGAGTCCAGCTGTACCCGCCACCGGCCACACACTTTCCCGACGTTAAATCAGCTTCAACTCGGCGCTGGTGCCGTTTTAAACTTTGTGGTAAATGTTTGGAAAGCGAAGAGTGAAATGTCAACTGCCAGGATTGTGTTTATCACCGTTAGCCTGTGTTTGCTAGCTTTAGCCGGGTTAGCCGACGGCTAGCTGCTCAGATGAGTCAAAGCAATGAAAAAAGATTGTTTCACGGGAACAGAGTCGCTGAAAAACCCAGCAGCGATAAGAAATTCAACATAGATTCATGTCCGGCCAGAGTCACGCGTTGACTTTGCGGCGTTCGGACATAAATGACAGAAAGCTCCGGAGCTAATTTAGCCGCTAGCAGCTTCCCCAGATTCTCCACCCGGCAGCTGCTGAAGTAGACGCGGCCCCAGAAACACTTTAGTGGGCTGCTGCCTGCCGGGCTCCGCCGGTTAGCTGCGCACGAAGCCGGCGTGCCAAGTTCATTTCCACGCAGGTAAAGTGACCAGGGCAGGGTGACGCGTTCAGGGACGTGCCCCTCACACTGTGGGAAACCCTCATTCACGGCACCAGTCCGAGCATGTTGTGGTTGAGCAACCGCCGATGTGTCATGAGGTCATGAATCAATGTGGAGTGTTGAAATGGGCTCAGCAGCTGACGAGCTTCATTAGTACTTGTAAAGTTAACAAAAAAGACAACGAGTGACTGTTTTCTAACCGCGAGTGGAATGAGCAGCACCAGTCATTCAAGTTTTTGTCATGTGTGCTGTTTGAAAAATGTCAGCGCTCACACCACACCTGGGTTTCAGCCCTATTTTTTCCCCCCACCACATTCCTTAAAAAAAAAACAAAAAAACAGTGTGACGCTTTGTCACTGCCAACTTAAACACAGTCCAGAATGGGTAAAATGATGTTTGGAGGACCTCGCCCAGTGAAATCTATTTTTTTCCCCACATGTTGTTTTTTTTTTTTTAACCCCCAGTGTTAGAACAAAACGAGCATCTCTGCCTTGAAACTGCAGTGTTCTGATGACAAACAGGGTCTCCAACAAATAAGTCCCGTCTTTTTCCAGGGGCTGCCACTAATATTTCCATTGATTAATTTATCGGCTGTTTTGCAGTTTAGTCGGTTAATGGAAACCCCCAGTGTTTGTCCAAAAAAGCAGAATGACAGTTTGCTCTGAGTTATTTTTACTGTGATAACCTGTCTGTCAGCATATTATGTGTCACACAGTATGAAATGGAAATAAAGTTCTTGCCAACATGATACAAAATAGATAAGGAGGTTTTATGATTTAAGTTCGACTCCAAAAGAAATTAAAGTCTTTTGCAAAGTGAAAAAGTTTATTCTGCATATTAAGCAAACATCAGCATGGACACGGTGGGCACTTCACAGCACAGAGCAGCTAACACAACTTTTTCCTTGTTGTTTTCTGACTTTGGTAGCAGCTTTGAATACTCTGAATTCTCTTTAAATACGTCCGAACTATCAGCACAGCTCTTGTTTTTAACTCCTGCATTTGGCGAGTTTGTGGGACGAAGTTAAAACGTTCTCGTGAGCACAAAGAGCAGGAACGAAAGCTAACGGGTGTAAAGTGGTTTGTGTGTTTTCTAGTCAGGTGTCGGTACTTTTGTAGTTTTACAGAGAAAACTTTGCACAGGTGGACAAACTGCCTTTTTTTTTTTGCTCTGTGATTATCTGAAACACTTCCATTCCTTCACACTCTGACATCGATCAGAGTTGGACTTTGCGATTGTGTAGAGTTTACAACAATGTAGAGTTACATATCAGACATTTTAAAGCAGGTTGGGGTTATTTTCATTAAAAAAAAAAAACCCTTCTAGCTATTTAATTTTGATGCACAGAGATAAGTTGTTAAAAAACACTTTCCCCGACATATTACAAACTGAAATGTCCACAAAAATCAAACCTTACCGTGTCTGTAACAGATCAGATTAATGAGACTCACTATTAATGAATATATTTCAGATTTAGGTGCTGGAGTTTAGTTTGTTGCTTCCAGCTGTTTAAAGGAGTTTTTCCTGTGAGTTTATTAAATACCTGCAGCGAGCATCTCCAAAGCAAGTGAAACACAAAAAGGAACTTTATTAATTACTTATGAATTAACCTAGATGAGCAGTCACCGTACATTAGCTGCATTTATGGCATTCTTACATATCGGATTTACATTCACTCTTTGGTTTATTGGTGCATTATTACGCCAGATATCCTCACTGTTGTGTCTGACTGAAGCTGTGAATAGCGTTACAGCGACGGCTTTTTGTCTGAATGTCATGACGTTACCAGCTCGATGAGGCAGTAACGTATCCCCTGTCTGAAAGGGGCTTCTGTCACACTCCCCTCTTACATAATCGCTGCTGTTCAGGGTCGGGTGGTAAAGAAAATACACGCCGGTCATTGTTAGCAAGCTTATGATGTTGAATATCCTTGACTCACGCAGTGGATTTGTCTGCTCTTACGTATTCATTTGCAAATCTGGTTTCTTGAACTCCATGTAAGTAAAAAGTCTGGTTTCTGTAAGTAGAGTATTGAACTGGAGAAGACTGGTTTTCTCAGCTGGATTTGTTCCTCAGCTACACGTGTAATCAGGTTTATAATCAGTGTTTTCTGTAAACGTGTGTCGGACAAAGAGGTCAGCAGAGCAGCAGGATAAAATGAGTTCTTACTCACAATGAAACTGATATTAAATCACCGTTAAAAGTTTAGTGTAGTTGGCTTCTTATTGGGGATTTAGTGTATCACCAATTATTTTATTGGTCATTTAGTGTAGTAGGTTTCTGTTTTACTAATCTTTAACCCTCTGAGGGTTCAAAGGGTTAAAGATTAGCAAAAGGGAAACCAACTGCATTCAACTTTTATTGGTGTATTGGTAGTTTCATTGTGAGTAAGAGCTCTTCTTTAATCCTGCTGACCTCTTTGTCCGACACACGTTTACAGAAAACACTGATTATAATCTGAGCCCTCGGAGCACTCTCATGGTTTGCTCCTGTCACATTTTTCCTCATGTAAAGTCAATGGAACATCGTTAGAATTACATAAATCTTTAAAAAAAAAGTTAAATTTCCGTCATTTCATTCACGAAAATCGAAAAAACAAACAAACCTGGAAGCATGTCCAGTATTGTCCCAAGTGCCCTTAGGAGTTGCTAAGACTGGAAAAACAATATATAGATATTTAACTATTTACGTTTTTAATTTATGTCCATACTTGTGTCCTCTCTGCTCTGTGTAAACACTGCCTGAAGTTCAGCCGAATAGTCTCCAAATGTTTGTCATTTGAGGTTTTCTAGTTGCGTTTTTTTCTTTTTACAGTTAGTTATAGCAGATGGGTTATTTATGGCAAGTTTTTAAAGATGTAGAATACGTTGATTTTGATCAAATATCAAGATTTTAAGTTGTTCAAGGACTGTCAGAAAGTAGAATATCCAACGATTGTGTTCTTACAGTTTCTGACCCTCACAAACGGGGTCATTTATTATTATTTTTAGTTTGTTTTTAAAAAGATAACAAGCTTTTCTAGGTGAGTTTTTGGGGGTTCAGAGGGTTAAGGAGTCTTTTAACTGCAGCATCTGTCCCAAAACAGTGTCGCCAGTGAACCTAAAATATTCTGCATATGTGTGAAAATGTACATTTGGTTAGAAGAAAGATCACACTGCCGAGTTACTGCGTGTAAACGTGAATTTCAGCAGGTTGATATAATGCAGTAAATGCTGGTGTGTATTGTATGATTTCACTGAACAATGTGTGGTGTGTGTGTGTTGATGATCACTGCTAAAACCTCCTGATGTCTGCTTTGTTAACATTATCTCTGGATGTTCTTTACTCTCAGCCACGGGCTAAAATACGTAGTTATTGCCGTTTATCAGAACAGTTATTGCAGATTATTGTGCTTGGATGTTCTTTAGATGGAGGCACTCGTCCGAACTTGCATTCAGATGGAAATGTTTGGAGGCTTACAGTCCTTTGTTAGCGTTGCTAGCCCGACACACCCCAGGCTTTGCAGTTTGCACTTGGTGTTCCTGTTGCACTGTGGGAAAACTGTATCAGTGCTGCAGCCCGCCCGAGGGTTCCGCCGGAGATGTTCCTGAATTTCTCGTAACTGAGCCTCTGTTCTGTTCTTGCAGCTTTCCAGAGTTCTACGCCTCCTCAAGTATCCTGCAGAGGACTCTGAAAACCCACCACAGGTAACTATGAGTGTCTGAAGCCAAGGAATGGTCAGAATTAGAGAAGATGTATTTGTTAGATTTTATATGTTTTATTGTGGAATCTTTATTTTTGGAGCGTTTTGTGTAAACACAGCCTGCAGTTCAGCCGAAATCTCTGAATTTTTGTCATGTTGGTCTCGGCTAAATTACTAATGGCTTCTTGGTTGCACTGAAAAGCTCAGAATTTTATTTTATTTTATTTTTTTTACATAATCTGATTTACAAATGTTCCTGAAATGCCTCAGATGTGGATTATCGACAGACAAATATTTGAGAATTTACAGATGTTCCTAAAATGACTCAGACTCTCAGTAGACGCTACAATTTCAGACGTTCCCTGAATGCCTCAATTAAAACCGTACAGAAATTACATAAAATACAGCTTTACCTGACTATAGTGTGTCCCCAAGTGTGTTCCAGGTATATCCCAGGTGTATATCTCAGGTGTATATCCCAGGTGTATATCCCAGGTATATATCCAGGTGTATATCCCAGGTGTGTCCCCAAGTGTGTCCCCAAGTGTGTCCCCAAGTGTGTCCCCAAGTGTGTCCCCAAGTGTGTCCCAGATGTGGTAAAGGTGACACCATTAGACCAGTTGTATAGTGAACAACCCACAGCTGTCTTTAGGGCTCCATGATGGAAGACTTCCTGTTCATACCTGAGTGTAGCGGGCCGATGGATCCAGACCCGGGCTGTGAGTTAACCTCCAGGTCGTACCTGTTATCAGTAGAAACACTGGCAGCAGCATTTACATACCGATAACTTCAGAGTCAGCGGAGCAGATCTCTGTTTTACATCGCGGTCAGGTGATCGCCTCGTCATCCCTGATCCAAAGCGAGGCCCCGCCCGACCCCAACATGCAAATCCCCTGTCAGCAGCTGTCACTATGACAGTGTTCTGGTGCGAGGGCTGATGGCCTACAACTGATGTAGTTTAAATACTATTTGTCCACACAGAAGGAGGCAAAACCGGTATTACCTGCTTAACTCTATATTACTAGATATTACGAGATATCGCAGGTTCTGTCACGTCGAAAACTGACAAAGCAGAGTTTCAAATACAGTGTCAGTAACTGCTGCTCGTCCTCATGTACCTTAACCATCAGTAACTGACATTACTGAGCTATGAAGTCAACTACAAGTTCAGCTTTGAGTCTAGATGTTTGGTGAAGAAGGTAACTTACTGAACCAGGTTAGTTATGTTATCTTTAAAAAAAAAAAAAAGAAGCTCAAGTTACACCATTTATCATAGCGAGAAGCTTCAAAAAAACATGTTGAATTGTCAGATTTCAAGATCCTTGAACTAATCCTGTGTTACTTTCGGGAAAGACAACCAAATCTGAGCCTTATAATCGTGTTATTTCTTCAAAATCTAGAGATCTAATTAAAATTTTTGTCAAAATCTGTCAAAAAAAAAAAAAAAACTCTGTTCCTAGCCACAACCCAGAAGTCAGTACTGACTTATCGGTGACACCACATCACAGGACAAATGGAGGACAGAAGACAGATTTACGTCAAGAAATTAGAGTGAGATTGGGAGGAAAATAAAACCTACTGGATCAATAAATAAAAGCAGCAAGGCTCAGGAATAGTGAACAGAGGAGCCAGTTGTTGGACTCAGCATGGTGGAACATCTTCTACAGCTGATGAGCAGAGCAGAGAGGAAAAGTGTCTAGAAGTTGTAAATATGTAAACAGTTAATTATCTATAGTATGTAGAGCCTCTGTTTTCACAGGGTTGGTAACACCTGTGGATGTTCATGCTGTGCTGCAGTTTGTCACGATAAGATGAGCCTTAATGAAAAGCTCGTTTATCTTTTTTGGAGGAATTGTAATTGTGTAGATGAATCGACTCACCTGTCAGACAGTAGTCGTCGGTGGCTGTAATGAGGTGGCACCAGATTCCAGTCCTGGTTGACGCTAACTGCCTGTGGTTGCTGTGTTTTTAGATCTAAGAGTGAAGTTTAAAACCACAAGACCGTTTCCATGTTTAAACTTTCTTTCACCTGAATGAGGCTGATTGAAGATGGCGCCGCTCGCCTAGTCTTGTGTTTTCTTGTTTTGTTTTCCGGTGAAATGCACGAGTGGAAGGTCTCAATAATGGACATCTATCTATCTATCTATCTATCTATCTATCTATCTATCTATCTATCTGTCTATCTGTCTATCTGTCTGTCTGTCTGTCTGTCTGTCTGTCTGTCTGTCGCACTGTAGCCTATTTCTTTATCAATGCACACTTGTGGTGAAACGTTTTGTGTGTTTTTCTTAAGTGCTTTCATGACAGTTTGATGCATTTAAGTGAAACTATGGCACATTCTCAGACTTCTCTTGTTGCTGCTGACGGTACTTATGACTAGCGTTCATCCCGTTCATGGGTGTAGAAAGGAGACGCTTCTCTTCTTGATCTCATCTGAGAAGCTCTGAGCGTTCGACTGTTTGTCCAACGTCTGTGGGTAAACAGCGAACCAGTTTGAATCCCTTCAAAACTTTGTGACACCCTCGAGTCTGTGTGAGCTCAGATAAGACAAATAACTCTTTGTTTACATTGAATGTGTTTTTTTTTTTTTCTTTTTGGTCCTCCAGACTGCAGAGCAGGCCTTCAGGCAGATCCAGAACATCGTCGACTTTAGCTCCAACGTCATGAGCAGCCTGCTGGGGGAGAAGTTCATCCACAGCGGGGTGAGACGCCGTCGACCGATTTACATCTCATCTCGTTTTAAGACATAAACACCAAGAGGGCTCCGTAGATTTAACATTAGCCTCGTGTTAAGGGTTCGTTTTTATTATACACGTTCTTAATTAACTAAACCTGGTGCCTAAATGACCCACAATGCAACACGACTGCAGACGGCGTGTTGTAGGGAACTTATGTTACCTTCACGCCCTGTTTGATGAACTTGTGGTCGTGACTAATGAACATGCATCCGCCCTTTGGTTTCACGCTACGTTTCTTTACATTTGCAGAAGTTTTTTTAGGTCACACGTGTTAACCAGCTGTGAAAACAAAACAGCCCAAACTCACATTTAAGTTTTGTTCAGCCACTGATTAAAAACAGTGACTTCAATGCAAAGTGAAGCCACAGTTTCTATTATATCCATCAAATATCTTTGACGGGCAACTGTGAGGCCTGAAACGATCGTTTAAAAATGTGAAAGTTATGCCGTTTTAAAATAAACTCGCGTCTCTAATGGAAACACAAAATCCTTTCAGAGCCGTGTGACAAACCGAAGCAATAATTCCTGAAAACACTGAGCCACAGTGTCCAAGTCTGGAGGGTTTCTAGCACATGAGCATCATTTCCGTGGTCAGATGGGGCCTAATTTTAGATTGAACAGCTGAATTTATTTGCTTTCTCTGAAGTTTCGAGCACTGTCACAAATTACAGTTTCCAACACGTTTTCTCTGTGCGTAGACGTTCACCGGAATAAATAAAATCAGTATTTAGTGTAATAATAGAGCTGCAAGAATTAGTTGATTAGTTGTCGGCTATTAAATTAATTGCCTACTCCTTTTATATTTGATTAATCAGTCGTTTTTTTAACGATAAAAGTCTAAATTCTGTAATTGCAGCTTCTAAAATGTGGTTATTTTCTGATTTCTTTCCAGCAAACTGAATAGTTTTGGACAAAACGGGACGTTTGTCATCTTTGAGAAACGCTGATCCATATTTTCCCCCATTTTCTGACAATTTAGGGACCAAACTGCTCGTCGATTAATCCAGAAAATGCTTGTTAACGGTGGAAAACGTTTGTTCATTGCAGCCCTAATTATAAAAGCAACTAAGCAGAAACTCGCTCCGTTCACAGACCGGACTGACTTTGTTTTTCTCTGCAGGAAGTGGTGAAACTGCCTCTGGAGTTTGTGCGACAACTTTCAATCAAAGTCCAACATCAGAGACCAGGTAGGACGGAAATGTTCATCAGTTACTTCTTTTCCTTCTTCTGGAACATCCAAATGAATCTTGAAGGAAGCGGCTGATATACGTCTGTCTGCAAAGTACAACGCTCATGGTTTTGATTTTAACGCAACAGTGGAAAAAGACGCACAAATAAATGCATTAACACATTAAAAAAAAAAAAGGATAATTGCACCTTTACATCGTTATATTAGAAGAAGTGAGTAAAAGCAAAGCAGAGAGAACATTTGGGGATTGTTCATGCAACCAGACGTCATGTTGTCTTTTATGGCTGATGCCTTTAAATAAACTTATCAAACATTCTGACTATTACTGGTACGTCACAGTCATGCACCTGAACATCCTGGCACCGGAGCAGCTTCTTCCCTCGGGCCATATCCCTCAGAAACAGTCAGTAAACCACTGCAGACTCCTGTTGCACTACCTCTGTGCATTAACCATCACATGTGCAATTCCTCAACTTCATGTGCAGTATTGTAATTTAAACCGTTTCCTCATTTATTACGTGGTTTATGTCTCTTTTCATAGTACTTTTTATTTACGTAGTACTTTTATACTTTTCTTTTACACATTATATTTAGAATTTCTTTAGATCTAGATTTCTATATTTGTTCCTGTCTTGTTATTGTCGTGTCTCGTTCACCTCGCCAAAGTCCTTGCGTGTGCGAGCTCACTTGGCAATAATAAAAGCTTCTGATTCTGATGAAGGGCTTTAACGTCACTCAGCTCTCCACATTTTACCGTTTTGAACAGGAAGGAGGAATTTAAAACTGAATTCACCCTTTTTACACCCAGATCTCTGAGAAGTCAGAAATTAATCAACATTCAACCACTAAAACTACTTTTTTTTTTTGCTCAGGAATGCAAGTAAAAAAACTATAATTTAGCATCTTAATCCATAAATATCACTTTGGTTAAAGAGCTTCTACATACTGATGTATGAACCGTTACAGAAATGATTTACCAGCGCTGTTAATTTACGGCATAAACCCGACACTGGGTGGTGGCCTCATACATTTGTTAAGCTCTGGATATGTAAAAAGATCAGCACTGAAAGGAAGTAGGGCTGCATAATGTTAGAAGAAGACCTAACGTGGTGTTTTTCTTTTTCTATGCTGATTTGAACAACTGTTTGGAAATGTCCAGAATGATTGTTGTGGTTTTGTAGAGGAGTGCGTCTGCAGAGAAGATAAAAAAATAACTCGAAAGAAGCTGTTTGGATCTTCATTGTGGGAAAGAAATCAAATTTTTGTTTTGGATCTTGACATTCATCATAAAGAGTTTTGTGCAGCTGATTTAAATGATCAAACCTCTACGACCAAATCTTTCTTTTCGCTGTTTTAATCCTGCACAAATAAAAAAAACAAACAAATCCAAACTCCACAAAGCCTTAAATCAGAGTAAATAATGTTCTATCACACACTTCACTTGTAGATCCGTTATAAAGAACCGTGAAGGTAAAAATACTTCAAACACGTGAGCGTTAATGTTAAACGTCCACGAAGGCTCATCGTGTCAGGAACGACGTTTACTGATGATTTCTTTGATGAAAATGTTTTGTGTTTGTGTGTTCATCAGCCTGGAGGTGTGACAAAGTGATGGACATCTACAGCGGCTGTGCTCTCTGTCTGCCAAACCTGACGTCTCCAGGAATCCACCAGCCAACTCACACTCCACCGCTCTGCATCGAGATCAAGGTCATTTCAGTTCAAGCTCATTCACAAAGCCCATGCTCGTCCTGAAGTTTGTGGAAAATGTTCAAGAAACATCTGAAAAATCTTAACAGAGTGTCTGGAACAACAGAAATAGAATCTCAGAAAATTATCTGACAAAAGTAGTTAAACTTTGATAATATGTCTGAAAAATAGAAACATAATCACAAAAAAATGTTGATAAAATATTTTTAAAAAATTAACTATTTACTAGATTCTTTAATGATAATGAAATGCCTGAAATTTATAAATATTATCTATGGAAAAAATATGAATACCTCCCCCCCAAAAAATCCAATTTAATTGCTAATCTAAATGTCTAATGATAAAAAAATTGTAAAAAATTAATTTTAATTAAAATCTTAATAAAATGTTTAGAAAAATTAATATATTGTCTTTGATAAATGTGAAAAAAAATCTAACATAAAAAAAGCTTAATTTAATTCTTAATCAGATTGTCTAAAAATACAAATATAGCCGCAGAATCTCAGAGAAAATATTAATGAAATATATATTTTTTAAAAACTATCTTAAACTATTTCATAAATCTCAACATTTTTGTGTCTAGAAAAACAAATATAATCTCAAAAACATCTCCCCCCAAAATATCTTGATTGAATTAACTGAAAATGTAAATATAGTCTTTGACAAATCTCAAAAAATCTATTAATGAAATATCCCCCAAAAATTAATTAACTGTCTGAACAATCTCAGGAAAACCCTCATAAAGTGTCTGGACAAATGTTAATAAACAGTCAAAAACGAATCTCAAAAAATACACCACAAAGTTGTCATAAAATGCTCTGAAAAATAGAAATAGAGCCGCACATTTTTTACACAATATTAATATGTTTTATTATGTTAATAGATCTTCTGAGATTCTTCAGAGACTTTATTTACACTTTTCATGAGATAGTTTTTTTTTTTTTTACCCCCAAAAAACAAACAAAAACGAATCCGGAATATCTGAAAATCTTCATTAAATGTCTGGAAAAATGTTACCGAAATATCAAAAATGAATCTCAATTAAATTCACAACAAAGTTCAAATAAAATGTTCTGAGAAATAAAATCTCACATTTTTTTTACTAACAGCCACGTTTCTCAATTCGTTTGAAAGAAGACAACTTGTGGGCTTCACGTATCGTTCATGTGGAGGTTTCAGAAACGTTGCTCTCCCTCCTGTGAAGCACTTCTAGAAATCTTTTCTTGGCGCAGACGAGCCGAACTAAAAAAACAAATCACATGTGTGAATATGACTGTTGCTCATCTGCTGCTTCTCTGTTGTATTTTCAGCCCAAGTGTGGCTTCTTGCCGTCCCCCAAACACGTCAGCAAAGACATCAAGACCAAAGTGTGTCGCTTCTGCATGCACCAACACTACAAGGTAACTACAGCGACAGCACCGTCACTGAACAGCTGCAGGATTAGTGCTGAACAGCTTTACAGCAGTGCTGTGTGCTGATAGTGATCTGAGCTCATCCAGGCCTGTGGTTTGTCCTCCTCAGTCTGCTGGAGGCGTCTCTTCCTTTATTACAACATACAGTCTGAGTGTTTCTGCTCAGTACAGGAATGTGAACACTTATTTCCTCTGTGTGACGCTTAGTCAGAGATCTGCTCGTTTAGGACTCAAACTGATCTGTTCTCTGTTTTGTCTTCGTCACTGTGAAACGTGTAGAAAACGTTCAGCTAATTCTGTTTCAACCGCTGCAGACTGTCGGTAGTTCAGGTGGCGAATTACAGCCGTGACTCGACAATCTGACCCTTAACAATCCTAAACCTGCTATCTGACAGGTTTTTAGGATAAACGAACAGAACCCATAAAAACAGCCTTAACATAGCGACAGCCTTGGATTCTGACTCCGACATGACATTTAATGTCACCAATCAGGATAACGGTGTATTATCTGACTGAAAAATCCCACAGATTGGCTACGTTCACACTGCAGGACTTGATGCTCAATTTGGATTTCTTTGTGAGTTCCTTCACGTTTCCAGTTAAATGCGACTTGTATGTGATCTGCTGTGTGAACTTCATACGACCCAAAAGTGTCCCGCATGCGCAGAAGAGGACACGACGAGCGTGCTCAGTGTTTATGGAAGTAAACATGGATGGTAACGGTGGAGCGTATCTGCCACTCCCCCGCCGCCACCGATGGTGGAAACAGAAGTGTGAACGCTAACTAAACTAGCATCAGCAGCCAAGTACTGCCTGTGTGTTCCGGAAACTTCCACCCGGTCAGAACGCTGCACCGGGGTGGAAGTGTCCCCGACCGGGACGAATATTCTGATATTCATCATTAATTGGGCCCAAATATCTAGAGACCAGAAAGTGCTATTCAGACCAGCTCTAGTTTGTCGTGTATCGATGACGTGTAGGTCGGATAAATGCGACCTGGCCGTTCAGACAGAAGTCACGTGGCAAAATGGACCCGTGCACAATCGCACCAGGCAGTTAGGCTGAAATCCAGCGATGTGTTCTAACAATACACTAGTTATTATAACAACTATGAACAATAAATATTAACAACTATTGAGCCTTCCAGCATCAAGCCCTCCTTGTATCTGGACCTCCGTCTTGACAATCCGACAGCCTTGCTATCCAACATTAAAGAAGGTTTTACATTTAGTGTCGGCTTATCGAGTCACGACTGTACTTGATGACAGCAGCATATCTTTAACCCTCTGGACTCCAAGGTCCAGCCTCTGGGTGTTTTTTTTTTTCCCTCCTTTCGAACTTTTCTTCACTGTGGCTCATATTTCACTGCAAGATAAAGTCCTGCATCTCTATGGAAACAGAACAACCGTGAATAATGAGAGAGATGGCAAACATTTAAAAAATGTCCACAGATGTTACTAACACTAGAAAAATGTGACTTCAAACTACAAATATTTAACTTTTTACATTTTTAATCAGTTTCCACGCTGGTCTCCTCTCTGCCTGCGGTTCAGCTAAAAACTCCCAGAATTTTTGTGACGTGACTCTTTGTCGGTGCTGAATCATTAACGGCTTCACGGTTGAGCAAGTGAGCGCAGAATTTTTCATTTTTTACAGAATGTGGTTCAAGCAAATGGTTTGTTTTTAGTCAGTTTTTAAAAATAAAACAAGTAGAATAAAGTGGTGTTGATGAAATATTTTGAGCTCAGATTTGGTTAATTAGCAAACCGACAGTCACACACGAGAAGTTTAAGAACAGTCGAACATTTTTGTCTGTTTTTACAGTTTCTGGCTCTAAAAAATGTTTTAATTTATGCAGTTTATAAGAATAGCAAGATGCCTTTAGTGGGTTTTGGGGTTCAGGAGGTTGAACAAGTCTGTCGTCTGTGTTTAAGGTCATTTAAGACTCATATTGCTGCTTAAAAAACAAAGAGTGAGAATCAAGCTTGGTGTTTTTTAAGCATTACGAACTACATTTTTAGACTTCTGAACCCCCAAACCCAACAAAAAAAGACCTCGTGTTTAAAAAAATGGCAAAATTACAGAATTTACCGCTTATGAGAGAAACTTAACCCAAAGCTGAAAATCATGAAATTTATACAAAATCACTTCATTCTACTTGTCTCATTTAGGATTTTGCCGAAAGTCAGAACCAGGTTCTGTAAAACAAACCAAAAGTAATCAGACTCTGGGTTCAGGAACCGTAGAACAGTCTGACTTCTGTTCTCGACGGTGGAGACGTTCTGTCACTTTATATCCTGCTCATCGCAGCGCTTTTATCTGTAACGAGAGGTTCGGTGCTCGTCGTCGTTCCGTGTGTCGCATGATGACAGGAAATAGATTCAAATCTTTATTTAATCAGGAAGAAAGAAAAACAAAACAATCAGAACAAGGCTGTCTTTCATAACGATGCAAATACATGATGGAGAAAGTGATGAAGCGGAGAACGTTCAACACAAAGACGAAGCAGGAGAACGGGAGCTTTTATTAAACAAAACACGACTGAAGAGAAGCTTTAACTGTGCTCAGGGTGAAAGTATTTTATCTAACTTCAGGAAACTCAAATCATCCAGAGAACCTCTCAGTAGAACCACAGAACAACAACTTCTGTTTCTGTGTTGACGTTTCTTTCCCGTCTGTCCAGGTGGCCAACGGGAAGTGGAAGAGACGCAGCCTGTACTGTCCTCTGGACCTGTTCTCAGGGTGAGTTCTGATCTAAAAACATTTTTTAAAAAAACAAGTGATCAAAACATTCAACAGGACGATACATGTGCACTGAACATGTTTGGTATCGTACCGGCTGTTTGTGACGTTTGAACTGTTTATTTTCTTCTTTATTTATGCAGCATTTTAAAAAAACACACAAGAGTTTATGAAGTGCTTTCACAGACAAAACAAAAGGAGAATACCCAGAATGCAACACCACAACAACTAAAGGATAAAAGATGCAAAAATTAAAGTCAATACTGAGAAATGTAGGTCAAATAATTAAACAATAAAACCTTTAATTGTCATTTTAGTAATTTATACGGCACATTTACAGCAAAATTTGAGCCGACGTGCTTTTCAATAGAGAAATAAGAAATTAATTTACCGAATAAGTTTAAATATTAGAGTGAAGAAGCTTCAATAGAGTCACGTTAAGTTTATTTCTAAAGCACATTTAAACCAAAGTGCTGCAAAATTTAAGCTGCAAGTCTGCAAACGGAAATTATTCTGTTTAATGTCGTAAAAAAAAGCTAAAACAGGTAGAAGATGAAGTACAAGAGAGAGTAGAGACGGTAAAGTGTACGCAGATTTTATAGAATAAAACAGCCGAGAAACATCAAACATGTAAAAGATGCTATAAAATGAAATAAAGTGCAGACGAATGTAATAAAAGTCCAGACAATTCAGACTTTAAAATATAGCCGATTACTTAAAAGTGACGGAGAACCGGGCGCCCCCATACCTCACCTGGTTGGGCGGGCGACCCATGAACAGGGTTCCCCGACGCAGCGGTCGTGGGTTCGACTCCCGCTCGCGACGGTTTGCTGCAAGTCTCTCCTCATTCTTCTCCCCCTTTCCTGTCTCACTCTCTCACTGTCCTGACGAATAAAGACAAAAACGCCAGAAAATAAAATCTTTAAAAAAAAAAAAAAAAAAGAGTGGTTGAGAACCAGCTGATTAAACGTCGCCCCACAGATGTCTAATTACTAAAAATGTGTGTTTATTAGCAATCATGAGTGTGTTTGTGAGTTTTCTGTCTGCAAACTGCTGCAGACTCACGTTGAAGCTGCTTCACTGACGTTCTGGTTCCTCTTGTGTGGTTTAGGAACAGACAGAGAATGCACTTTGCCATCAGACACCTGATAGAAGAACCTCAGAACAACTTCAAAATATTCAAGGTGAGACAAAGCGATGGCCGTCTGCTTCGTCTGTGCTTGTATTTTTATGTTTCTAGTTGGTTTATCTTTTTCTTTTCCAATTCAGCTGACGAAGCGAGTTTGTGTTTTTCAGGGAGGTCAGTGCGTCTACAGCAGCAAGGAGGGCAGTGACGACTCTCTGGACCTGAACTCTCTGCTGCATCATCTCAGACCGTACTTCCTGTACGGGAACAACCGGATCAACAGTCACATGACCAGCAAGGCTCTGCTCAACGACTTCATCCAGGTAGGCCGACAGTCGGACGGGCGACACGGAGCCGATCGTTATGTAACCGGCTCTAACTGATGTAAACGAGGTGGACAAAATAATAGAAACGGCCTCCAGAGTGATCGGAAAGTTGAATTTAGACTTTAAACACGCCACAGATCTGAGCTGAACCGTCATGTTAGGTTTGATTTGAAGACTTTTTCCACACTTCAGCAGCAATGTTGGTTCAGAAACATCACAGTGAGCAAAACACTGAAATGTCCATAAAAGTCTCAGTTAGTTGTGATTAAAACACTCCAACAGGACAGAGCAGTGACTCTCCAGGTTTGGAAGTTTATTTAGTTGCTTTTGTTTTTCCTTTGACTTTATTATCAGACAGCAGCAAGATCCATGTTCCCCGCAACGTTTTACCTTCATACTAAGAATGTTTTCAGAGCTACAGAACCTTGGAGTTCATTCAGGAAATAGACAGGACCGAAAAACACATGTAGGTTCTGTTAGAAAACTGACACCAGATCAGTTTTACATCCACCCAGGTCTCACAACCTAAACACTAAATCTGATTTTTGTTCATTTTCCTCTACAGCTAACTGTGAGCATCAGTATTATGGGATGTATCACAGCTTTGACAGTATATCTATGACATAGAGTCACAGAAACAATCACTGGTTTCCTGGATGTGTTTCTGTTTCCTGATCATTCACCAGAGAAAACTTTACAAAGTGCATTCTGGGTAAACGTTCCACGTCAGCATGTGTGATGGTGGTTGGTCAGAACAAGTTCTAGACAATGAAAGGATCATTTTTACACACATTTGATACCAGAATCATCTTCTAGACACGGTTCAGTCTGTGGAAAACTGATTTTCTAATATATTCATGTTGGAATACAGAGTTGCTCGAGCAGTGACTTAACTCCTGATAATTATAAACGATCTCTGACATGGAGACGGGACCGATCAGGATCCACCAGCAGCTGTGGACTTTGTTAACATCACAGTTCATCAGCTGCAAGTGAATCAGGAAATACGGAGCAGATTTAGATTCACTTGTTTGTTTATTAGTGCGTTGTGATGGTTGGACGTCCCTGGACGCTGTCAAAGCCTCACAGCAGAACTGTTCTGTCTGCAGGTTCTGGTCAACGCTCTGCTGAGCGGAGGAGGAGGAGGAGGAGGGGGAGGAGGAGGAGTGACGGACCGGCGAGGAGAAGGAAGGAGCTTCTGTGAGGCGAGCCTGTTCAACAAGGAGAGGATTCGCCACGGTCAGAAACTGTTCTTCATTCATGTTTGTTTACAGTTTAGTCGTTAGAGGAGCATTAATTAACCCACTGCTCCCGTCGTCGTGCGTCAGTAGTTGAGAACTTTCAGAACAGATTCAGTAACATCAGTGTTTGATGAGGTCGAAGGAAAAATGTTGTTTTTTTTGGCTTCTTTACAGAATTTGTGTTTCGTTTCTTCACCCTCACACCAGAGCTGAACAGTTACCAGTTTAAAACCATTAACACAAACTGCAGTTTAATGTTCAGAGTGTAAACTGGAGTCTCAGTGGTTTCAATGGTGTCTCATGTGGTGATTAGACAGTGACTATTGAACTGAAGCTGGACTAAAAATGATGCTGCAAATCAAACATCTGTCAGAAAATAGACGTTATTTTGGAGGTTGTTTATGTGGAGCCGCCTCAGTCAGACATTTTTCTACTAAAACATTAAGCTTCAGTTCTGATGATGTAAATGTGGGAAGCCGAAGCCTGACTGACTGAGAACTGTTGATGTCCTTCCTCCTGTCAGGCTCTCAGGGTTTACCCAGCGACAGCGTTCTGTTCAGGATCCTTCAGACCCAGATGTTGGACTCGCTGGACATCGAAGGCCTTCATCCTTTGTACCGCCGAGTGGAGCAGCACCTGCAGGACTTCCCCAAAGAGAGGTAGCGCTCTGCCGCCACAGGGCAACTGTGACGCCGGCGATAATCTGGTCTCTGACGTGGCCTCTGTTTGTCTCAGGACTCGTCTCCAGATAGACGGACCGTACAACGAGGCTTTTCTGGAGAAGCTGCAGAAATGTTCGACGGAGGACGACGGCTCTGTGGAGTTCGCTGCTGCTAAGGTCGGACCAGAACCAGAACTCTCACGTTTTTCACTGCAGTATAAAGTCCTGCACCTCTACGGAAACAGAACCGAAACAACAACAAAAAAAAGACCAAAAAAAAGTTTAACTTATCTGATGATTTCTTACAAAAACTGAAAAAGATTCATTCTATTTTTTTTTTACCAAAGTGTCCGCAGGTGTTACCGACACTGTAAACATGGCGACTCTACGTTCTATAGATATTTAACTACCCGACGGCGTCATGGTTGCACCAACAAACACAGAATTTTTAATTTTTTACAGAATCTGGTGCCTGCAATTAATTAATTTCTGGCAGATTTTTGAACGAGGCACGTAGAACAAAGTGATGTTGAGAACTGGTTCATTTTAAGCAAACAAATGGCTCAACAAGTCATCATTCCACATCACTCCGTTAGATATTATTCTGTGATTTTAGCCTCTTGTGTCTTTGTCAGGTGTTCAGAGTCTGACTGCTGTGTTTTGTCTTCAGGTCCATCAGTACCGCGTCGCCATGACGGCCAAGGACTGCTCCATCATGGTCGCCCTGCTGCCCAGCGGCGAGGAAGAGGACGACGATGAAGGGTGAGGGTTCACTTAATGTCACAAACATAGACGGTGTTCAGAGTTCACAGTGAGGTCGTCGACAGTTTCCAGTCCGATAAGAAGCTGAAAGCAGTCGGTCGTTGTTCAAGTAAAAACGCTGAACTGATGAAGCTTGATGTTTTAATGGATCAGTGAGGTGTAGCACAAAGAGTCCAGCAGGTGGCGACACCAACCTGGTTCTGCCCAGAGCGTCCCGTTACCACCGAGTCACTACTATAAATAAAACATAAAGCATTGAGATTATGATGAATATTTTTATGTAGTAGTGGCTGTTAACAATAAATATAGATGTAATAAATAAAAACAAGTCCTGCTCATAGAGAATCCGTGGGTTCGTTAGGTTTTAACTTGGTTCTAAATTAGTTAGTCTCCATAATTAATCATCCTTTAGTCTTAATGTTTAAATTAGTCAGATTAAGATGCATAATTAATGTCTTAACCTTAATATTTTAATTAGTTGGTATAGCCTCTGTAATAAAAATACTGTAGGGCCCTAAACTAAAAAATAAAGCACACCCACACACACATATATATAATTATATAAATATAATTTGTTTTAAGGCAAAACTAAAATGGACTTCTGCAAAACACAATTTTAACAAAAGGCGCTAATTAATACAATAAATAAGCTAAAAAAACAGACGATTCTAATAAACAGGGTTTTAATCCTTAATATTTAAATCACTGAGATAAGCTGACATAAATAACACTGCAGGGTCGTGAACTTAATATTTAAATTAGAGTAGTTTCCGTAATTAAAAACACTGTTGAGTTTTAACCATAATATTTAAATTAGTCAGATTAATCTGCGTATTTAAAGTTACTGGAGGGATTTTTGTATAAAACAAGAACTGAAATAGACTTAAAACTTATTTTAAATACCATTTTAGCAAAAGCTAACAATGAATACTTTAAATAAGCAAAAAAACACATGAGGATCATTCGAATAAATAAAATACAAACAAGAGCGTCTTAAACCTAAAGTTAGCATCATTTAAATCGGGTTTTAATCTTTAATATTTAAATTAGTTGAACTGACCTGAATAACACTGTAGGTCCTAAACTTTGATGAGTCAGGTTAGTGTTTGTTGGATCTCGTCCTTAATTATTAATTATAGTCGGTTAAAGTTGTATTTTAATCCTTAATATTTAAATGACTGACATAAATCACAACGTGGGGTGTTGACCTCAGTGTTTAAACGTCTACTGCAGCACTTGTTTTAAATGTCTGAACGTCGGCCCTCGTTATGAACTCATGACTCATCGACCCTCCTCCTCTCCGTCCGTCAGGCTCTCCGGTCAGCGGCGCCTCAGAGACTTCAGACCTCCTGCGTTCTCCTACTCGGTGTCCATCTTGGATCTGGACCCGAAGCCGTTCGACAGCATCCCTCGCCAGCTGCGTCTGGACCAGAAGATCGTGTCCTGCTACCTGAGGACCGGTGCCTTGCCCAAGGGCATCTTCGCGGCGGCAGAGAGGGACGACTGCACGCTGCTGTTCCACCCGGTGTGACGGCCGCCTCCCGCAGCCCGACCGACCGACGCCTCCGTCGGGGAGGAGACGCCCCTCAGAGCGGAGCTGCTCACCCGAGGCTCCGCTGCAGCACTTTGTGTTTGCGTCGGCAGGTATCGCTGAGCTGCAACAAACCTGCAGGAGCGCCACGTGTTTGTGTTACTGATCCGTGTTGCCGTGGCGACCCGACGTCAGTGAGCATCGGCCTCCTGATTGGACGTTTGGTTGTCATGGCAACACGCTCCAACCCCCCCCACCCCCTACCCCCACCTTCCTGAAGTAAAGGTGAAAAGCAGTATGATGTCATTTCTCCTGGGGGCGGGGCTTGTCTGTCCAGGTGTGTCCACTGACAGAGGCGTCACCGCGGCGACAGAGTTAGAGCGTCGTACCCATAATGCTTTGCTTTCAGTCGGGTCAGAGGTTTCAGGCCGGGTTGTAACATCAACACAACCGGACTAGAGTTTATTCTGCCGGAAGATATTTCACAGTGTTCAAAAATACCAGGACGTTGGACGACAGCGGTCGGAGTCAGCAGCAGGATGTTCTGACCCACAATCCTCTGAACAAACAGATGAGGCTCATTTCATACTATGATGGTCAGTTTTAGATTTAATAGTCTGTCCCAGTTGGCCCTGATGGATGGAAAGTTGTCCAAATGACTTGAAAGTTCCCTGAAATATGCTCAAAAATAGTCAAAAATGATTTTAAAAAATGAGTTGAAACTGTGCAGAACGACTTGAAAAATGGTTTAAATTGACCTGAAATTTGTGCAAAATAGCAAATGACTGAAAGCGAATTAGCTTCAGCAGAGAGGGGCGCTTGTTTTACACACCCTCACAGCAAACACACCTGTAACCATCTTGTTAAACATTAAGAGTCACAAACGGGTCCTACGGCTACGTGTTGTGGTTAAATAATGATTAAATAATTAAGTGCAATGAATGAAACATTCACTTTCTGCTGCTCCATTTAATAAAAGTAGGAAACTCCTCCGACCGGTTCAGCAGCTCTGACTCTGTTAGTTGTGGATATAAGTCGTAGCCTCGGCTGAAACCTCTGACTTTAAAACCTGCTTTTGTTTTCAACACTCGGCCCTTTATTATTGTGAGATCCGGACTCGTTCTGTTGAGGAAGATGTTTAATCTCGGTAGTCGGCTAACCTGTTGACTAACCCGGTGACCTGTAGCTCTGTGACCGTCCCGTCCCGTCAGCGCTTCAGTTCTGTGGATTCAGACTCTTTCATCAGACACAGATGATGAAACCCGTCGGCTCTGCTCCGTCTTTAACATCAACTCGTCCTTTCTGAGGCGGATGTGAAGCGACTTCGCAGAACTGAAGCTGAACGTGACCGAACGGCTGCAGAGAGCGAACTTAAAGTTTTAACAGATCAGAGATGCTTTCTGTCTAATCGGACCGGAGCAGTGGCTGCTGGGTAACGGAGTCCAGTGCTCTTCAGACGGGCCGAGCTCCTGGTTCTTGTGCCATAAGTGGCTTGTTGTTGTTGTGTGTTTGTCCATGTGCCTAAATGTTCTGGTCGGACTGGAGGGCGGCGGCGGTGCGCTCAGAAAACGTTGTTACAGGCTGCGTTCACGGACGTTCGTCTGACCGGGCCGTGGACGCAGCGGCGAACTCTCAGTACCTCGAACTCCCGGCGACCCGTTGAGGAGCGCCGGGACGTCTCTGAGGACGCTGGCGTTTCCTCTCCCGGTGACGTCGTCGTCCTCACAAACCGCCGACGGAGGCTTCAGATAAACTGGTGACACTTGACTTCAGTTCCTGCTGACACTCTCCAGCTTCGGCCAATCAGACGTCAGGAAATCACACTAAGAGCCTGAGTCCTTCACACTCCAACCTCGCTCCGGCCCTCCGGCACCAGGCGGGTTCTGTCAAATCCAAACACTAAAAAATGGTTTAAACCAGCTCCTTCTAGCTTCTGTTACTGAGGACAGGACGTTTAGCCAACGGGACGCCTCGGACGCCTGGTTGTCATGGAGACGGAGCAGGAAAAGGCTGGAGAGTGGACGGCAGCGAGCTGAACCAACCAATGATCGTTGTAACTGTCGAAATGGAGACGCAGCAGGCAGCAGGGGCTGATGGGAAATGTGAGATAGAGGAGGTCTGGATAGAACAAACACCGACGGCAAATCAACGAGCCGCTTTTGTCAGTGATTAACGGTTAAGTGATTAACTGATTGGTAAATATGTGATACAGTAGTACCTGGTTGTTCCACCAGGTGGAGCCTCTAATACTGTAGTGCTCACTCAGACTGTGAACGGTGGATGCTGGCAGCAGAGCGATGTGGCCGTTAAGCAGCAACGGCACCATGACGAGACTGATGTGGAGCTTAATGACCTCCAGACGGAGCTCACATATCTAATAATATAATATTCCATCACGGCGGCGTAAAAACCCGAAAGAATCAGAAAATTCCCGGCTGTTAATGAGTCATCAGTTATTGATTAACAACGCTGACGACTATCAGTTAAAAAAACTGTTAAAAACATGCATCCCGACTTCTGTTTACTGCCTAAATAGTGTCGCTTCTACTCAAGATGTTTAGGACTATTCTCGACCAGATGGTGGCCAGATATTTGCGCCGCTGTTCCAACACTTAAACCAATCGAAGCAAACTTTCAAAATGTTACCAAAAAAGGGGAAAAAAACAAACAAACAATGAGGCTCGCTTCTATAAACTTTGTAGTGAATAAAGGGGTCTGCGTAGTTTCGTCAGAAGGTGGCGCTGTGGGCTGCGTTAGCTCTAATAAACAGAGCAGAAGAAACTAAAAACCCTAGAAGAAGAAGAAGAAAAAGCATCTGTTTCCGATTTTGTAGTTTCTGGTAACTTATTCAAATGTGAAACTTTATTGAAACACAGCTTCTGTTACAAACTTGTCTGAAAGGAAAAGTTTCTCATTAAACCGTAAAACTTGACGGATTCAGATTTTGGTTTCTGTTTCATGAACCTAAAACCGTCGTGAAGTGAGATAACTAACCTCAGTTACTATTCTGGGGTTTTCCTACTTTAACTTGAGCATTTTAATTTAATGCTGATAATACTTCAAATACTTTTACCTGACTTACGCTGTGACTGAGTATTTTCTCACATTTGGATTCATTTTCAAATCGAACACAACCTCACAGATGAGTAGTTCAAGGACTGCTGTAAATCCAACAATTCCTTTTTGTTCAGTTAGGAGATGAGACGCCTTTCAACCCATCTGCTGATTTCGGGGTTCAGACTTCAGTAAAAGTTCAGCCAGAAGCTCTTACTGGACGCTGCTGGTTGGAGTTTATGGTTTCGCTGCACATCTGGGACGACGTTTGAGAAACGCGATTATCGTCCTGTCAAATCTGTAAAAACCTGCTCAGACGGTCAAACTTGCAACGTGCCATCAAACGTGACAACACTGAGGCACAAACTCAGTGTTACTACATCAATAATACTGTGACACCATCCAGACCTCCGCCAGGTGAGCTGCAGCCCGATTGGCCGCAGCCTCCACCTGCTGCAGCCTGATTGGCCGCTGCCTGCTGCCTGGGCGTCGACCTGCAGAAACATCACAGCACTGTGATACCTACAGATTCTAATAACTGCGTGTGTGTACATAGCTGAGAGAAGAGAACTATTTGAGAATACAAAGGCGACTCTGCTGTCTGGCATTTTGTATTTAAATTATTTATTTTTGTAGATTTTGACCGATGAGCTCGGCTGTCACAGCCGTCACAGCCGAGCTCTTTCTATTGAAATAAAGATTTCTAAGAGACTCAACGCTTGTCGTCTGTTTCTGTGTTTACATCAGCTGATAATGAAGGTCAGAAAATCAGGATCAGAATGAATGAAACTGAATTAAACGTCCTGCTGGAGGCTGATCGCTCTGATGATCGACTCGATGGCAGCTTCAGCTCCCAGAATCCTCAGCAGGCTCTGAAAGGCCTCGGTGGCGCCGCCTACTGGCCGAGAGGGGAACAGCTGCAGCGCTGCAGACACACACAGAGGAACAAAACCACAAAATCATCTCACACTGGGGGAGAAAAACAGCAATAAATGGTGATAATCAGGCAGCTGAGACCCCAAAAAGACCAGAAACAGTCAAAAATAAAGACACAAATGCAGTCATTCTTTATAGCTTAAATACATGAGATCATGTTTTTTGACTTTTTAATGTTTGGTAAAGGGCTGCAAGGTGGCGCAGTTGGTAGCGCTGTTGCCTCGCAGCAAGAAGGTCGCTGGATCTTTCTGCGTGGAGTCTCCATGTTCTCCCCGTGCAGCGTGGGTTCTCTCCGGGTTCTCTGGCTTCCTCCCACACAGTCCAAAAACATGTTGAGGTTAATTGGTGATTCTAAATTGTCCGTAGGTGTGAATGTGAGTGTGCTTGGTTGTCTGTCTCTAAGTGTAGCCCTGTGATAGACTGGTGACCTGTCCAGGGTGTCCCCTGCCTTCGCCCTAAGTTGGCTGTGATAGGCTCCAGCCCCCCGCGACCCTAGTGAGGATTAAGTGGTGTATAGATGATGGATGGATGTTTAGTAAAGAAAATTTGGTGTGAATAGACCATATATGTTAATAAAAACTGCATTTTGCTTACATACACTGATGAAAACATTTTTTTGTTGTGAAACCTGTTATTAAACAGGCTAGCTCTCATTTAACGAACATTTAATGCACTTAAAAACGAAAGAAAAACAAAAAAAGGGTGCAAAAGAAAAATTTAATACCCTCAAGGATTTTAAAATAACAATCCAAAATGACACAAATGAGACACGAAATCACCAAAACAGACACAAACTGACAAAAACAGAGTTTGTGTGTCTCACCTTCGTCTGGGATCTTGGTCAGCAGCTCGATCTTCGGCGTGACGCCTCCTTCTCTGGAGACCTCCACGGACCAGTGAACGAACAGGACGCAGCTGAAAACGACCAACAGAACGTGATGCTGCAGACTTCACGTCTGTGTTTTGGTGTCTGTGTTGCGTTTTATATTTACCCAGAAAGCTCAGCGTGACTCAGAGCCATGACCTCCGACCTGCAGCCTCCAGGAAGAGACACAACGGACGGATACTTCTGCTGCAGAGACATGACGGAGAGATTCGTTATCACCTCAAGTCTGGAGTTTAGCAGCAGATCAGAAACACACACTTTATAAAGACAACGTTGAAACTTCAGGAACCAAAGTAGAAACTAAACACAACAGAAGTGAATCCAGCTGAAGCTAAACTGAGTCCAGCTATGATTTCCAGTCAGACTAACTGCATGAACATGGTTCTAAAATAAGCTGTGAACAGCAGAACTTTCTCAGTTGTGGACCTATGAGCTGTGTCTATGTCTGCATCATGGCTCCACATGGAGAAGAACTGAACAGAGGAACTGAAAAATCTGACTGAGAGACTTCACAAAGATGGAAAACGATCCATGAAGATCAACTCAACATCAGTGAAGCCCAGTGTGAGCAGTAACCAGGAGGTCTAGAAGGAGCCATAGTAGCTCTGATCAGGGCTGCAGTGGTCGTCCTCCTACAATGACTCCACAGACAGTGAACTACTTTCATGATCCAGCTGTTAAACCAGACAAAGGCAGCTGCTTCACACTCCACACAAGAGTTATCAATGGAAACCAGAGTCAGTGTGAAGCTCAGACAGTGTGAAGGACACTTCAGAACATCAACCTCTGTGGACGGAGGACAAGAAAGACAGTCCTGCTGCTTTCAAGTGAAAAGAAGCCTGATGTACGTTGGAAGCACATCCTTTTGTCAGATGAAGATAAACTTGTTCGGCTCAGATGGAGTCCAGATGTTTGGTGTGAACCTGACCAGGACCACCACAGTGAGTCCTGACAGTGAAGAAGGAGGTGGGAGTGATGATAAGAGGAGGCGTTGATGATATTTCTAGATGAATGTCTGAGGATAAAAACCAGAACACTGTCTGACCAGATGAAGGTTGAAGAAGAGGAACATTCCAGCAGGAGAACCGTTTTCACACAAGAACAAAGTGGAAACCACTGCCACGTAAACTTAACTCAAATTTGTCCAGAACGAGCCAAAAATCTTCCACAATGACCTGAAATGTGTCTAAAATGACTAAAACAGGTCCTAAAACCAGTTAGAAACTTCAACATGAGTCAAACCTGACTAGACATGACCTGGACAGTTTGTGTCCAACAGAAAACCTTTGTGGTGCTTTAGAGGAAGTTAAAGCAACACAAACCCTCCAGCAGAGAGAAAAACACCGACAGAATAAATGAAGAACGAGACAGAGGTGAGTGGACTCTGGTTTCCTTCCAGCTGAGGAGGATCGAGTCCGTCGTCAGAAGTAACGGAGGAGGAATCAGAGACTAGAAGACGAAACACTTGAAGCTTTGAGCCGCAGATGGCAGCAGATGGCAGGTTTGAGCTGCTTCTAAAGGACGAGTTCACATTTTTACAGGTTCAAGCAATCGTTCAAAACGAGAACATAAAGAAGATCTTAAAATAAAATAAATACAAAGAAAATAAAACAAAGTTTTAATAAAAAACACAATAAATGATTGTGGGATTATTTAATATGTGGAAGTGAAGTCATTTATGGGGTTTATGTGTATTTGTTCTTCTTTCAAGAAGGATTTATGACTTCAAATATAGAATTTAGAAAGCTTCTTTAAATTAACAAATTACTTTTGTAATACAAACTATCTACTAACACTAAAACAGTACTTTTTCTTAATTAATATAAATTATTTTATGATTATTTTTTGCCTTTTTTTTAAAAAAATTTTTTTTTTTTTTTTTTATTATTTTATGATTATTTTTTGCCTTTTTTTTAAAAATTGAAAAACACATTATTTTGTCTAAATTAATTAATTAATTATCATACAATTTTTCTTAAAAAATGTATAAAAAAAGTGAATTTCTATAAAGGAAAAAAGTTTTTGTGTTAATAATTATTTTAAAATATTACTTTGTATTATTTCATTTTTAATGAAATGAATAATTTTTCATTAAAAACATTATTTTATTAAATTAAAAACATGTTTTTATCTTCAAAAACAGAACATAAACGATGTTTTGTGACTAATTCGCTCTTCTGTCTGCAGTTTCCAGCGTCGTCCTGCAGGCGGCGCTGCAGCTTCTGCTCCTGGATCTGAGCTCCTTCAGACCAAACAGAATAGTTTCAGCGTGAAGTCGAGTCGCTGCTTCATCAGATCACGTGTTGACAGACGAAGCTGCTTCAGTTTCAGTTTGTTTCAGCAGAAAAGCGTCGACGAGTCTCGGTTCGGTTCGAGGAGTGAAATCTGATGGTTAGGTTCAGCCGACATGAACGGTTCAGGTGAAGCTGCGTTCAGGTGACTCAGCTCAGAGGAATCTGCAGCTTCATGTGTCGTCTTTCAACAGCAGCTCTGGTCTGCTCGTTTGTTCTGGATTTTATCAGATTATTAAGAAAAAGTTTTGTTGTTTGTTTAAAGTGGACTTTCAGGTTTTTTTCTCTCGAAGCTGCAGAATCAGAACGTTTCACGTGTTTAATGTTGTTTAAACCTAAAACCTGCCGGTAGGTTTGAAAAGCTGGTTGTGTCTAAAAGAATCTCCTAAATCACACCTTTATTAACGTCAGACTAGAAACAGGAAGAATCATCGGATTTTCAACTTTCCAACGGTCCCTCAACGCATCATGTGAGCTGCAGCTCTGAGCTGAAAGTCGACTTTATTCTACTTTTCTTGTTTATAAATCTGCCGTTTGATCGAACTAGATTCTGTAAAAAAAGAACAATTCTGTCCTCATCGATGCAAACATGAGGCAGTGACTCGGCTGTGATCAACTGTCAAAGAGCAGAAAATCAGTTTTCATTGAACTTCAGGCTGAATGTTTAACTAATAAATAAAACCTGAAGCTGCTCACAGAGGCTTTGGTTTGTTGTTTCTTCAGTCTCATGATTTCTATCATTAATGAAGCTGCAGGTGTCGTCCTGAGTGTGTTTTACAGTCACATAAAGTTGTATTTTAGATTATTTTGTGGGGTTTTATTCCAGATTACTGAAGTTGTTTTGGTGAATTCACACCATAAACACCACCGTCAGGTCTTAATCTTTATATTTAACATGTTGTTCTTGTTTTTCTGCTTCGGTTCGTCAGCTGTTGCTGTAAACGAGCTGAGTTCATAACAGCTGAGTGTTGAAGCTCAGAAGCTGTTCACAGACATGAGAAGTGTCCCGTAACCTCCAGCGGCTGAACTCTCATCTGGACGCAGCTTCACGGTTTCAGCTGCTGACTGCTGAGTTCCTGCTGAACGGAGGCGAGTCGGGACAGAACCGGCTGAAGCAGCGTCGACGTGTTCAGTCCTGCTGCTCCGTCCTGTTTCCTCTGACAGAAGCTCTGATGGTTACTCAGCTGATATCAGGAAACAGTTTCTGCTTCTAACACAAAACAACAAAACCCATTTAAAACCACAGAGCTGTGGACAGAATCAGAACCAGTGGCTGAAGGCCTGAAGCTCTCTGATCATGATGTCAGAGTCCAGCTGCTGCTGGACTGATGTCAGCAGAATCATCTGAGCTCCACCTCAGAGCCTCAGAGCTGCTGCTGTGAAACCACCACTCCACAGTGACCAACGTTCACACCAGGTTCAACAACGTTAAAGCATTTATACTCTCTGGTTCACAGGTTTAACTAACATTCAGCTTTGTCTCCACTAATATCTGATCTACAGACTCCAGCGCTGTTCAGCTGCTGCTGGACATTTAAACGACATTTTGAACTAAACAACAACCGTGAAGAACTCAGAGACGTCTTCTGAGCAGGAAAAAATCATAAAAAAGGAAAAATAAGGTTGAATTTCTACATCATTCGTTTCACAAAACAAACAAATAAACCCTGGAGTTAACATGTCTGACGTTTTTCCATACTGTTGTTAATTCTGTCAGAACATCGTGACCTTCATACTTAGAACATCTGTTATCATCTATAACATCACATGTGGTCGGTTCCTCTCCTGGTTCAGTGTAAACACTGTCTGCAGTTCAGTCGAAGCTTCAGACAGAACCTGGTTCTTGTTTAGCGTTCATTAAATGAGACATTTACGATAAATGTATTTATCCTACATTTATTATTTTTTGGCGTTTTTCTTTTGCTTTCTGGTCATTTTGTGTCTGTTTTTGGTCATTTTTACTCTGTGTTTCTGGGGTTAATTTGTGTCTCTTTGTGGCCATTTTTCCAGTTTTTGGTGATTTTCTGTTGCTTTACGGTCATTTAGTGTCTCTTTGTGATGCTTTTGAGGTCATTTTTCACCTTTTTTGATCATTTTCTGTTGCTTTATGCTCATTTTATGTCTGTTTAAGTCATTTTGTGTCTCTTTGTGGTCATTTTTCACCTACTTTGGTCATTTTGTGTCTTTTTTATGATCAATTTGTGTCTTTTTGTGATGATTTTTAACCTTGTTTGATAATTTTCTGTTGCTTTATGGTCATTTTGTATATTTCTGGGGTTAATTTGTGTCTCTTTGTGGTCATTTTTCTCCTTTTTGGTCATTTTCTGTTGCTTTATGCTCATTTTACATCTTTTTTTAGGTCAATTTGTGCCTCTTTGTGGTCATTTTTCTCCTTTTTGGTCATTTTCTTCTGCTTTATGACCATTTTGTGTCTTTTTGGAGTCAAACTGTGTGTCTGTTTGTGTTCATCATTACCTGATAATCATAAATGATCCCTGACATGCAGACACGATGATCACATGATTCACATGTGACCCTTTGCTCACCTCAGACAGGTGAGCGTCCCAGAGTTTACCAGCTGCAGGTAAATCAGTAGTTAGATGAAGTCAGAGAAGTTTCACAGCTCAGGGAATCAGAAATGAAGCAGCTGATGAGCTGCTGTTAGTTTGGACGAGTGGATTCTGGTGTGTTCTGTTCAGTCTGTGGACTGTAGGAGGGTTCGACGTCAGGTAAAGATTTTAGCCTCTGATGGGTGTTGAAGCTTTAACATTGTTCATGAGGTCAGCTCTGTGTGTTCAGAACTTCCTCCTCGTGTTCTGTTTGTTTCACTTATTTGTGTAACATCCAGTTAAAACTTCTTGTTTTCAGCAAAGAAACCGACTTCATCTCTGGTTAAACTGTGTCCACCTGCTTGTTCGGTGACTTTAGTTTGTTTCCTCTGACGTGTTCGACCTCTGACCTCCACGTGAACTCTTTTCTCTGGACAGTTCTCGTTGTTTTCTGCCACAGAACCGAAGCAGACTTTCTGTTTTACGCTCCCTCGTGTTCATAAATCTGCTTTTCCACTCACATTTCTGTCTGTCTGACTTCAGCCTGAAGCTTTGTTGTCTTTCTCAGACGTCCTGCAAAGACACATCTCCCTCTCTCTCTCTCTTTTCTTTTCTTTTTTCTGCTGTTTCTTCCTCTCTCGCTCACTCTCTCGTTTTGTCTCAGCTGCTGCACAAGTCCTGGCTTTCCTTCAGCTCTATTAGGCGCTCCGACACACACCGACACACAACGCCGACACACACTCTGAGACGATCACAACACCGACACACACTCGGCGTCTCCTGAAGCTCCTGCAGAACCAGAGGAGGAAGAAAGAGGCTGGAAGAGTTTTGGCCTGAAGTCCTGCAGCCGCCTTGGAACTGCTGGTAAAGTAGAGCTACCGTGGGTCTGTCTGTCTGTCGGGGCTCCTCCCCTCTCTGTCCGTCCGTCCGTCCGTCTGTGGTTTGTCAACAGTTGTTTCAGTGAAACCTGACAGAACATCTGGACGCTCGCTCAGGTTTCAGCGGCTCACTGTCGTTTCTCAGTAACTCTCCGGATTTATTTCCAAACAGAAAATGGAAACTTTGTGACGCTGCTTTGGTGTCGTGTTTATTTAGAAGAACCATTATTTAGAGTCGACTTCTTATCTGTGTTCTGTCCAACATGATGCGACTGCTGCATGAGTCAAAGTTCTGCCGACGCGAACGACTTTAAATTACAGCAACTGACAAAAAAAAACAAAACCTGAAGCAGTTACGACGGTTTCTGGACGAACTCTTTTGCTGCAGTTTTTGCACTTTTCAACTCTAAACAGACGAGAAGCGAGTCTTTGTCCGAGCTGCCCCTCTGAGGTTAGCTTGGCGCTGCTAGCCTTTTTCCACGACTGGAACTTTACACAATAGCCGATTATCCATTTTACTGGTTCTCTCTTTGTTGCTGCTCTATGCCGACTCTGACAGTGAGTCCTGGGACTAAATCTGGACGATGCTCAGCGGCTGCAGTGGTTTTCTATGATGCTACAACTGGGAGTGTTAACGATCAGTCATTACATGCTGCTAATTATTTAACTGATTTAAAATCATTTAACCGTTAGGACAAAAGATGAAGGACGTGCATGTTAGTAAATGTATCGTAGACCAGCTGTAGTACCTGGTTGTTCCACCAGGTGGAGCCTCTTGCTGTTTAACACTGTAGAGACCAGAGGCTAGCAGAGAGCATTATGGGGGTTTAACCAGCAACAAGCACCGTGACTTAGACTTCTGTGGAGGTTAAAGACTTCCAGCTCATAGACAAACCAGTTTGACCAGGACAGAGTGCTGAACTTACAGCCTGGATTACATACTTAAAACAGCAATTTCAGAAAGACTGTAAACATACCTTTATTAGCTACACCTGGCTACTACTGGGTTGGACCACTGTTACCTCCAGAATTTCCTTAATTTAGTGCTTTGTGACATAGATTCACCAAGGTTCAGGAAACGTTCCTCAGAGGTTTTGGTCCACATTGACACGACAACATCAGTTGCTGCAGATTTTGATTTTCCCATGTTTTTTGTATTTTAATTGTCCTTGAGATGTTTGTTATCACACTAATGGAGACGTGGTGGACTTTGCCTCCATGAGCTCCAACACATGATGAACACCTGGATTCTCTACATGCATGTCAGAACATGCAGATCAGCTGTAGTACCTGATTGTTCCACCAGGTGGAGCCTCTTACTGTTTAATACCACAGCGATTGGAGGAAGCAAACACACTGTTGGGGTTTAGCTCACAACGGGCACCATGACAAAGACTTTGCTGACGTAACGTATTCAAGACGAGCCAGTCGACTATCACAGCGATTCTTTAGCGGCAAATGTCACATTCTGTTGTCAAAAACAGCGATATCAGCTACTAGTAGTATATTAGCTATGTCATAGTTAATCGGTTGTCGGTTGGTAATTCTGCTGTTTAAGACAATCGTTCAAAATCTGCATCTAGACGTAATAAAATACAGAAATGTTGACTTGAATAAGTCTATTTAGTAAAAATGAATCTTTATACAATGATTAGGGGTTTTGTAGACGAGAACAGAAAATACAAAAATAATTCTAAATAAGCTGAGCTCATTCAGATCTTTGTGCCGCTGAGTTAAACAGTCAAACTAACAACAGCTGCAGATTGGGAACCTGAAGTATTTCCATAAAACTGACGAAGGCTGCAGCGTCACGGACAAAATGACAATTACAATTATTTGCTGATCGACAGGCAAAATAGATTTTTTACTTCCACATTTTAATCAGCTGCTTTCACTTCATGTGGTGCTACTTTCCTGCTAACGTACGAATCTGATTTTAAATAATCTTGGAGAATAAATATGAATTAAATTGAGCCCAAAACTCCTCATCTGCTGACCAACGGGCCAATTCTGAGTAATTTTGGACAGAGTTAGGCTATTTTATGGACAAATTTCAAGAAATTTTGGGCAATTTAAGAGTAATTTCAGACAAATTTACAGCTGTTTCTAACAAAAAAACTTATTTCTGGAAAGGCTTGAAGTCACTGTGGACAGGTTTCAGGAAACTTTGGACAAATTTAAAGTTGTTTTTGACAAATTTTAAGTATTTTTGGACACTTTTGGAGTCATTTTAGACACATTTCTAGACCTTAACAATCAGAAAGTGGTTTTAATGAGTTTTGAAACATTCTGAGTGATTCTGGACAAATTTTTAGTCGTTTTTGTCAAAGATGAACCTAAAACCAGGTGATTTTACCTCCATGGACTGTTTTCTTTGAGTGCATCATTTTAAGCTTGTTAGAGTTTCTCTTGAAAACGTGGCTCCTGCAGGTTCAACAAACTCTTCAAATAAAGTTAAAATGAACTCCAGGAAGTCTTGAATTAGAGCGAATGATGATCTATCAGACAAACTTGTAGATCAGTCGTGGAACATAAGAACCAAGCAGCAGCGTTGGATTTAATTTGTTTTATTTCACGTCAAGCCGCTGAAACGACGTCTGACAAGCAGCTGGATCTAAGGCTCGGTGGTCGGCGGCTGCGATTAGTCAAACACAAGAGACATGACAGCGCGGCGACTAAACCAAACAAGCATGAGCAACATTTTCCTGCTGCTGCGAAACCAGCGTTTACAGAAGAAGAACATTAGTTGAGCAAACCGTCATGTTCACGCTGCCAGAAGCACTACTGAGCTTTGTTAGTTTTAAAACCTCAGCAGAACGTGTGTGAAACGTTTGGTCAACTGAGTTAATTGAATTTTACCAGTTCGATTACTTGTGTAGGTCGTTTGTTGATCCATCTGTTTGTCATTTTATTGGCAATTTTGTTGCTTTTACGAAAGAAAACCCACAAAAAGCGGATTATCTTCTGTAGAATTAAAGATAGAAAATATGCATTTTAATTCTGGAAAATTATTTTATTTCTTAATTAGTGGTATTAAAATAAATTATAAAAATATTACTAAATGAAATTATTTTAAAATTCTTTACAGTATTTTTTGGACGTGTGTAATATATTTTAATATATTTTTAATTAATTGAAGTTACACAGTAGAAATGGTTTTATTCACTTCAACATGAAAGAGTCTTGAATTGAATTAAATTGACCATGACTAAGTGTTGAGAAGTTATGAAAGAAAAAAGGGGGAAAACATTGGAGGAGGATAAATACTTTATATCTAACATGTAAACTGATGTTTGCAGATATCAGGAACTGGGATTATCACGTTTTAATGACATTTTATGGACAAAACGACTGATTAGAGAAGACGCAGAGCCACTTAGAAGAACTTCTTCTTAAAATCAAGCTGTGAAAAAGTTAATAAACCTTCATATATCACAAGCTGGGTGCAAAAAGCTACAGTAAAATAACAAAAAAGCCCTAATCGAACATAATATGTGTTTATTTAATGCTGTCAAATGTAACGAAGGACGTAAAAATATAAATATGGTTGAATAATGTTTTAAAATCAGGCCTAATACTGCAGATAAGGTTGTATTATATCATTTTCATGCAAACAAACTTGAAATTTGTCTTCAAACTGTAAGAACCTGCAGATAACATTTAGTCATGTCAGCGTGAGATGAGCTTTACAGATAATTTAATGTGAAAATCTTGTAAATTTAACATATTTTGAAGTTAGAAACAAACTTCTTCTAGCTGATGAAGCATCAGACGTCCTTTACTGAGAGCAAAGTGTCGTGTAAGTGAAGTTGTGTTTTTCTAACTGAAGCGAGCTTCTGAAGCAGCAGCAGAGGTTTGAAGTGCGTCTGGCTTTCATCAGAGCTGCAGGTTATTTTTAACTCTGCTGCTCCACGTTTCTCCATCTGAGCCTGTTCATCCAGAAACTGAGCCTCGATATTTTCCATGTGTCTCCCTGCTGCTGCTTGTTCTATCGCTGGGCTCTCTGGCCCCTGATTGGTCGAGGCTCTTTGGACTCTGATTGGCTGAGGCTGAGGTCATGTGGGAGGAACTGAGCAGCTGCAAACGTCTCACTGTGACTGTATCTGATGGTTAAGCTGCAGTTTTATAGAAACCAAGTTCACAAATGATGTTTAACTTTTTAGATTTATTCGAATTAAGAGATTTAATTAAAATAAAAAGTCATGAAAGCCTCAGTGTAAGTTTTATCACATCTTTGTGCTTGTTATTTAAATCGTATTAATATATTTTAAAATGAAAAGCAGTATTTCTTCAAGTCTAATCTCTGAACTAGTCCTGCTTTAGTGTTTTAATCGTTAGTTAAGTCTTTTGTGTTTGTTTTCTAATATTTCTGATCAGATAAAGTTTTTTTTTTTTTTCTGATTTGGAATTTAAAAACGTGCTTCTGGACCGTTTTAGATGTGACTTTAACGTTTGTTTTAGTTGAGCTGATTTTTAAGCAGCTCTTTGTTTCTTTTATCTTTTTTAGATTTTACAGTTTGTGCACTTATAGATCCACATGTGGGAGCAGAATTAAGAGATTATTAATTAAATCAAATCATCATCTTTATTATTCTTAATAATAATAAACACAATAATAAATATACTGCTGTTAAATAAATTCATATTATATTTTACATTCACTCGGTGTAACTGTGGGGATGTTTAAGGAACCCTGAATGCTTGAGGGGTTCTCAAGGAACTTAATCTAAACCTAAAACAATGTTTGCAACTTATCTAAACCAATAAATTACATATTTCTATCCTGCAACCGTGCATTTGATGACGTGTTGGGAAGAGATGCCTGTTTCAGAGACTAGTTTTGTATGTTTGGACAAAACAGAATAGTTTATAAATGACTTCCTGTTTGCCTGAATGGATAAAAAAACAAAACAAACAAACAGTCTCTTCATTCTGTTAAGTATCATCCACAATATACTGTTTCATTTTAATCTGTTTAAAAAAAAAAATATATATATATATTTAGGGGTGAAACATCCCACAATAATAATACTAATAATCATTCAAAAAGGAAGCTCACAGATCTGTCCAGCAGTGCTGTTGGTGAGGAACCCTGAAGGTTCTGTGAGGCTACGAGTGCCGACGCTCATCTTCTGGTCCAGTCTCAGGAAAATCAAGATTCTTCAAAGCGTCACCCTCAAATGAAGAAAAGTCCTTATTTAGAGGACGGTTCTTCATGACCTTTATGTTTTATCTCAGGGTTTTATTTTAGGAAACAGAACAAGACTGAAACTAGATCTGTGCTTCAGTGTTCATTTAAAAAGCTGCACCAAAGTCCTGAAAGACCAAAACGTCCAAAAACACATTAAATATTAATATTATTATGTTTTACTTTGAGGGACTTATTTATTTTAATCTACATCAGTCGAGATCAAAATGACCAAACATTGATTAATTTTCAGGATTTTAACCCTTCAAATGTTTGTTTACATGATGCCACAGTTACACATGGAAAAAAAGGACTATTTTTAGAAAATTTCCCTCAAGTTATTTGGCTATTACAACCTGTCAATGATTAACAACAACTTTGTGTCTGATGCATCATTAGTTTTTTATGCAGTGGAAGGTTTAAAGAAAAAAATCCCACTCAGGACCTTAAAGACAAAAATGTCTTCAGACTGATCTCCGTCTATTGATCACAGTTTAAGAGGTGCAAAATAAAATGTAAAAAACGACTTTCCTTCTCATCTGTGACGTGCTTTCACAAACTTTTTTTCATTGAAGTTTTCATCCCGTTTCCTTTTTGCACACTTTGGTTTCCTGCCCGTCCTCTAACACATGCATCTCGTTGGTCGACGGATTAAAAACGTTCCCTGAAGATAAACTCGATGTGATTTCGGCTCCTCAGCAGCTCGATGCTTCATCTCGTCGACCGCAGAGCTGCTGAGAATTTATCTGCCGAAGAGCGACAGAACGAGAACCAGGCCTGCAGTAAATTAACCGTTAGAGGTTTTTCGCTTCCTCGGAGCGACAGAACATCTCAATCTGGAGGCGGAGCAGACGCCCAGAAGATTTAACAGCAACAGCAACCGACACCCAACACTCTGAGAACCAGAGCAGCCTCCAGGAACCTCCAGGGTTCCTCAGCTCCACCACTGTGGAGGAAGCTTCAAAATGGTTCATGAAGGAACTCCTGCAGCAGAATCTACTGGAAGAACCTCCAAGATTGGCTCCTCAAAGACACGTTTCTGCCGTTTATGGCTCCATGTTGAACTTTTTATTACTACTCAGAATATTTGTTTTGTCCCAAACATGACTTTAAGTTCCTAAATAAAACGGAGACACTTTTACATTTTAATTCAGGCAGATGAGGAGTCTGACGTCATCGTCCACATAAATCTGTCAGAAAGTCAGACGAGATCCCAATCTGTCCAAAAACACAAGATCAGTCTCTAAAGCAGGGATCTCCAGCAGCTTGTTGTCCAGTTCTACACAAGTCTGTCAATGATCCATTAATGTGAGTCAGGTGTGCCGCAGTACGGAAACGTCTAAACCTGCAGGACAGGAGCTCATTTATGATTAGAATTACAACAACAAACATATTAAGAGTTTTTAGATGCATAAAAATCTTGTATGCTCTTATATGTTATGTTATTTTACCTCGACATGTAAACTGACAGTCTACTTTGGTAGTTTTATTTCTGTTTTCTGTATTAAAAACATACAGAAAAATAAGGATGAACTTGTCTTCACACCTCCAGAGTTCCTCGAGACTCTGCCGATGCTCAGAGAGTTTTAGATTTATTACAGTTATCGAGTGTGATGCTGAGAAGCGGCTGAGCGTGCTGGAATCAGACAGAAGACAAACATCAGGTGTGTGGAGGCGTCTGTTAATAATGACAGGACGCCGAGCTCAGACTAGTCATTACACCCGCAGAGGAACCGACCATTAGGACCTGCAGCGGCTATATGAGGCCGCCGGCGGCTCGAACACACCTTTCCTGAGACGCTGCTGCAGGTAAAAACCTTTCTGCTGTGTGCTGGTCTGCAGGCGGACTGTTTGGCTTCAGTTAAGTTAGCGGCTGCTTTCTGCAGGACGTCCAGGTTTACGTTTCTACAGATTCAGACTAAAGGAGATGTTTTCAGATGAGAGCTTTTCTGATTTTTCTTAGAAGGGATCGAACACCAAACTTAAACTCTGGACATTTGAGTTCACACGTCTAGTTCTATTCTTCACTATTATTATGTTTATTGTCTTTATTTCTTTCATTGTTTATTTTGTTCCCTTTTACCCTCCATGTATTTACTTATTTACTATTATCATTTCTAGCCTTGTGTTTATGGTTGTTGCCTCCATTTCCATTATTATTCTATCTGGTGTTGTAATTTACTCTGAGAATCATGTTCAGACCGAGCGGGGTTCTGTTCAAAGTTTTTGCTGAGTTTTATGTGTTTTCTTGTCCTGCCTGTAAAGAGCTTTATTATTATGATGATTAGACGTAGATCTTTCAGGCACTTTAATGTTTCTCAAAATGTGAGCTGCATCCAAAGCTAAAGGGAGAATGAACTGTTATTACAGCATTTTTCCTTTTGTTGTCTTTTCTCCTTTAATCAGCTGCAGAGGAATAAATGAAGGATTCTTGTGCAGCTGCTTGTATTTGGATCATATTTAACATCTGAGAACTTTTTCGTCTTTTAACTGAAATAGTTTTATAGGAAACATGTTTATGTGTTTGATAGAAAAGTGTCAGTTGGACAGTATTCGAAACATCAGCATTAAAAGACGCCTATTAATACCTGAACCCTCGTAAAAGTTTTGTAAAGGCAACGTGAACCTGAATCTAAACCTGAACCTGAAGCTGACTCTGAACCTGGACTTAAACCTGAACCTGACTCTGACCCTGCCCTGGTCTGCTCTGCCCTATAGGGATGAGGTGGTGGCTGGTGGTGGCCGGTCTGTGGCTGCTGGTGGTCCTGACCCTCCCTGATGTTCGAGCCGGGGATCGAACTCGCAACCAGGACGGTGGGAATCGACGAGGGAAGAGGAAGAGGGACGGATACGGTAGGACTCTGGTTCATTCATTCTGGGAAACCTGAACAGTCAACTGACAAGACTGTGTAACCAGTACAGAGATAAACCTACGATGAGTTCAGTCGAGTTGTCTAAGCGGGGCGAAAACGCTTGTCTAGTTTCATTAGAAGTGAAAAAGTGCACCTTCCAATAACTTCGAAGCTGTCTGATTGTATTTTGTTCACTGAACAGATGTAAAAACAGAAATGTAAGCATCATTTGTGAGCCTCATAACATCAACAGTTTAGCAGATAGACACATGAAATATTCGTGGATGAAAAACATATTTGAGTTTTGTTAAAAACTGCAACCTGATCAGTTTTACATCCACCCAGGTGTCACAATCTGGAGACTAAATCTGGTTTTGGTAAAAATGTTCTTGTTGTTAATAGAAAAAAATCTGTCTAACTGCTGCACCTATGATGTTATGAGACTCAAAAATTCAAAGTGTGAAATTTAGACCCACCTCTATGCACCTCAAGGGCCTGTAACTTTGAAAATAATCATAGTAATAAGGTTAAATGTTGCATGGCTTCACTGAATATACTGAAGTTAGTGTACATAAAAAACAGCTGATACTATGATATGATACGGTAGTCATTGGGGAATTTCTTTCAGATTTGGTGGATTCTATATGGAATGACTCATATTGTGGTTTTAGCAGCAACTAACATTGGAACTGTGCTGATGAATAACTGCAAGGATCATCTCAAAAGTCCTGAAGTCAGTGTTTCAGCTCTGTCTCGACATCCTCTTCTGTTCCCTAGTTATACACAATCCACTGTGTAGTCTGGTTTTCTGCTGTAAAAACATCTCAACAAGAATGCATCAGATCAACCTATGAAATAGGGAGTCCCACAGGGCAGCATCTTGGGACATTGTTTTAAAAAAAAAAAAAAACTATATGTAAACATTGGAATCAGGGAAATTTAAAAAAAATGTTTTTATGCAAAAAAGTTGGCCATTTTAGCCAAAACTAACTGTAAACTACCAAGCTTCTGTACGGACAGAGATAACTATCAGTCCAATCATCGGTTGCAGGTCACGGACGAACCAGAGCCGGGCGCTCTAGACCTCTGAAGATCAGACTGGTTCCTGGTCCAGGCATCCCAGTGGAACCAGCAGAAAACCGAGGAAATGCTCTGTTTCTACAACCTTTAAGGAACTTCGAAGAACAGCACGCCAGCTACAACGTCATCCCAGGTCAGTGAGACCAGTACCTAAGCTTTAACCAGGGTGAACTAGTCACAACCTCAACCAATACCAAATAAACCAGTATCAGCCCCAACTGAGGTCAAATAAACCAGAAACAGCATCTCCTGAGGTAGAATGACACAGTAACACCCTTAACCCAAGTCCAGTAAACCTGTAACTCAACCAAGATTGAGAAACTAGTAACTCAGCCTGAATCGAGGTTTAGTCAACCAGTAACAGCCTTAACCAGGGTTGATTAGAAAAGTAACTCAGCCTAAACCAAAGTCCAGTAAACCAGTAACTCAGCCGTGACCAAGATCGATTAGACCACTAAATCAGTCATAACCAAAGTTGACTAAACCAGTAAATGCCTTATCCGAGGTCACGTAAACCAGTACCAGCCCTAAATGAGGTTGGGTATACCAGTAACTTAGCTCTAACTAAGGTTGATTAGACCAGTAACAGCCTTAACCGAAGTCAGTTACACCAGTAAGTCTAAACCAAAGCTGAACAAACCAGTAACTGAGGTTGATTAGAAAAACTTTTACCAAAGTTGACTAACCCAGTAACTGTCTTCACTAACAATAGTAATAGACCAGAAAGAACCTTAATTAGGATCAAATAAACCAGTAACAGCCTTCACCAGTGTTGAGTAAACCAGTAACTCAGCTTTAAGTGAGTTTAATTAGACCAGTAACTCTTAACTGAGGTTGATTAAACCACTGACAGTCCAAACCAAGGTTTAGTAAACCAGTCACAGCTTTAACTGAGGTTGGTTAGAAGACTGACACAGACTTTATTGAGACATTAAGACTAATAGGTGTGAAATTCTGAAACTAAAGTGGATATTTTAACAATAAAACTATATACGTACAAGAATAAACAACCTTATAATGTTCATGTTCTAATCTTTGCCAAGTTTTCATATAAAAACGGTGATAAACTTAAAAATAACCCTTCAAAAGCCAGTTCAGAAATAAACAACATACATGTTTAAACTTAAACAGCCCTGCAACTGCAGTTCAAAACCAATTAAACCAGTTATTTGCGTCAGTGTTTGTATGTTTACATGTGAACCAACGTGGAAATAATCAGCGTCTATTTTTGCGACTGGCATTTTTAGGTAGTGGTGCTTCATCCTGAGAGCTTTCTGGTCAATAAAACCCAATCTGAGACTGAATTTAAAAACGAGTCGCAGTCGGAGAGCAGCTCGTTACGACGCTTCCTGTTATTACAGCGCCGTAATTTAATGACAAATCATCGCATTCCAAAATGAGCAAAACGGAAAAACATGTGGGAAGAGAGCTGGTCGGAGAGAGCGATGAGGACAATGAAAACCTCAGAGCCATGTGGAAGCCCTTCACTTCAACACATTAAAGTCTGCATTATGTAATTAGAAGGGAAGCCGTGGTGGAAGTCTGTTTTTGAGCTGCAGGGAATTTTTTTGTGTGTTAATATTCTGGTTTCGTTGTTGTTTAGGATGTAGGAACATGTTCAACTGACTGTAATGTCAGAAACAAACAGAATGTAGTTTACAGAAACAAATATGTCTTTAAAAGTTTAAAAGTTACAGTAGAAAGACTAGATAGACTACATCTGTGGCTGTCGTAAAAAAACACTGTAAAAATGTTAATATCCCAGCAGCTGGGGCGCAAGACATACTGTGAATTACAGAAAACAACCACTACACAAATATACAGTAACTGTCCATAATCTAAATACTTTTCCTTGCATTATTCTGACACGAGATACTTTTCTTTTTATATTCTAAGTTCAGCTACATGTGTAAAAACAATGAAATCCCATTGAATATATTAATAATAACCAAAATACATGTCTAGATGAGTGTGTACAACATTTTTGTTAAGAAAACTTGTCTAAGTGTACAAGATATCTCTCATTAAACAAACAAATATATGTAAAATGACAGAACCAACACTCGTTTTTCTGTCAATCATCACTAATTGTATGTAATCTTCAGTATTTGATTTGAATCGAACAGTTTAATCTATTAAATAAAAGGGTAATATTTATTTAACTTACTTTATTACTTCTTATAACTGTCTTTTTATGGTTATTTACAGTTTATTTTAATGTTACTTGGTGAATATCAAAAATAGACAGTTAAATGTACTTAAATATACTTATACCTAATTTTCTTAATCGATAGCTGGCAGCTTTATCAATCAGTGGTCATTTAATCGTTAAAACAAACATACAGTCAACATAATTATTACCACAGACACAAGACATTGGCCGCAAAAGTGAGTTGGTTATAATCTATCGCTTCGCTGTAGGTTTGCCGTCCTACTCGATGTACGAATATACGAAGCCACGAAGCATTACAGACGTTTTTGTTATTTGCCCGTTGCTAGCTAAACTCTCACAATGCTCTCTGCTTGTTAACATGAACCGCCTGTAGTCCGAATGACGCCTCCTCTGGTCTGTACAGTCTTAAACAGTACAAAGCGCCACCTGGTGGAACAACTAGGTACTACAAAACCACAGAAAAAGTAGTAATTCACATGTTAACTGCAAAAATTAACATGCAACAAAACAAACAAACAAAAAACATTGACAAAACTATAAATAATCTGTTTTTACAAATAGCAACTTTGATTTTTAATTTTTTTTTAAACTGTACATGTTTGAATGCTAAATCTGAAAAGTTTTTTTAAATTAAGACAATAGTTTGTGTTTCATAATATGATGTACATACATTGGATTTACTTTTAGGTGACATTATCTAATCGAGCAAGATGAGAAGAGGCAATCTTGGTACCAAAGATATTAAATTTTTCATCATACAAAAAAACAAACTCTCAACAAATTCTCAGTGGAAAGGCTGGAAACAAAGAATAATGTTTTTGGCTGAAAAATGATCAACTCATTAAAGCAGCAGTCAGTTTTGATTGTTTAAGACAAAAAGAAATCTCGTTTTCCATCACTGAGCTGCACAGAAAAAGTCTGATAGAACATCATTTAGTCTGATTTAAGGCTTCTTGGATACACTGAGTTTTGAAAAGAAAAGCTTCGTCACTTGTGTGGAAACATTTCACCAAAAAGGAACCGAAAGCAGGTCCTCAGGCTGCAGTTGTTGCCACCAAACAAAACAACATTTGTTCGACCGTATAAACGAGCAACGCTAAACTCTGCAGAGTCAGATCTGAAAATCATCCAAAGCAAATAAACTATTTTTCGGATGCGTTGCCAGCGTCAGACCACATGAGACGTTCTAAACAGCATTTTTAAGGAATCGTTTCTCATTTTCTCTGCAGATGCACTCCCTGAAAAAACACCACTCAAATCCCTCCAGAATGAATAGTTCTCTCCAAACAGAATTTTTCAAGCCATCTGCTGGAAATTCCTGCATTTTTATCATATCACTATGTCGGTTCTTGGCAGCGTCATCCAGCACTGAGGCCAATTTATCATCCAAACACATGAATGAAGGTGCTGCAGCTCAGTCTGACGGTTACCGTGTCATTTAAACAAAACCCTGCAATTTAACGGGCAGCAAAGAGATTCTACGAGAGCGGGACAATATTTTAAAGAGAAAAGAAAAGCTCTAAAGTATGTGTGCTCCGGTAGAGATGACAGGGCGACAGAAACAATAGAGAGACGGTGTTTAGAGGAATAGCCTGAGCCTCCTAACTACCTGTGTTCCTATGGAGCTACCATTAGAAAGCAGAGATGACAGACTCACAATAGACTCAAAGAGCCTCCTGCTGCTGCCTCACGGTGGTTTACAGTCTTTCCTACTGACTCACTGCCAGTCGAAGCCTCGTCTTGTCCCGGGGCTCGTGTTGAAAGGTGAACTTAATGCAGAGGGAGGAGTGGAAACGCTACAAACCCCTGCTTTGTCTAAAACACAGGCTTCAGGTCGGACCAGACTCTACACTCAGCAGGACGGAGGCTGGAGCTGCTTCTGAATCATCAGATCTGTTCGGTCCAGTCTGTCCTCAATGACAAACTGTTTCCTCCTTAAGACGACTGTCGAGGTCAAACTGAGCTTTCATTGGCAGAAATACGACATTTTCTTCTATTGGAGCCAGAAAAACAAACACAAACAGACAATAAGTGTCGCTGTTTGCGCCACAGATGGTGAAACACTAAGAAAGTTCAATATATCCAGCTTTATTGGTGTTAGCTCGATCAATAAAACCTGAAACCCCAACCAGAGATAATGTATCCGTCACAGATAATGTGTCAATAAGATATATCAGTATCAACCAGAGATAATGTATCAATAAGAGAGAATGTATCAACAAGGGATAATTTATACGTCATGTCAATAAGATATACTAGTATTTATAAGAGACAATGTATCAATAAGAGATCATTAGTATCAATCAGAGATAACGTATCAATACAAGATAATTACTATCCATCACGGATAATGTATCAATGAAATAATTAGTAACAATCATACATTATGCATCAATAATATTATCAGTCAGAGATAAAGTAGCAGAGATTTTAGTATTAATCACAGAAAATGGATATCAGTCAGAGATAGTGGTCTCGATCAAAGATAACGTATCAATCAGAAATAATAGGTATTAATCAGAGATAATGTATCAGTAAGAGATAATGGGTATCAATTACAAATAATGTAACAAGAAGCGTTAATGAGCATCAATCTAAGATATTGGTAATAATCAAGACAATGGTAATAATCAGAGATAATGTATCAATAAGATACATTAGTATCAATCAGACACAATGTATCCTTCACAGATAATGTATCAGTAACATATTTTAGTATAAATCAGAGATCATGGTATCGATAAAAGATAATGAGGTTTAAAGATAATGTACTGCCGGTCACGTTGCTCCGTTACTGTGTTTACTGGCCTAAACTCAACCTTCTACATGTGCTCAGCTGTGGTGCAGGAAACCAGAAACCTGGTCGTGTGCCCATGTGACAGCTTTACGGCGGCAGCATCACTCAGTCGGCTACAAAGAGACGGTTCCTGTTCACTGTGGAAATACATGAAGGTCCAAAACCCTCTGAACTCCTACCAGCAGCTTCTGGGCGTTTTTTAATTTGGTCACATTTTTACTCACTCTGGCTCATTTTTCAAACAAAGTCCTGCAGCTCAATGGAAACACAACAACCATGACGGTTTTTAACAAAATTGTTTTACAAAAATGTAAAATGTCCAACAATAAGTGTCCATTGGTGGCAACAAGACTGGAGAACATCAGAGGCTCTACGTACTAAAGATGATTTACTACTTACAGTTCTAATTAGTCCCTTTATGTCTCAGCTCTGTCTGAACACTGCCTGTAGTTAATCGGAACTAAAACATTTTTTGTCACGAGTTGAGTGTTTAGTTATGTTGTTTTGTACAGAAGCTGATTTGAGCAAAACAAATAATTAAAATTAAAACATCCCAGTAGAATAAAGTGATTCAGATTAAATATTAAGACTCCTGACAGATGAGTAGTTCAAGGAGCATCGGACAGTTGAGGATCCACTAATTCTCTGTGTTTGTACAGTTCCTGGATCTGACAAATAGTGTACTTTTGGCACTTTCTTACAGAGATAACTTTCCTGTCAAAGCTGGCAGCAGGTTTCAGAGTTCAGAGGGTTAAACTTAGTCCGATAAGTCGGCGGTTTGTTGGGATTGTTTAAGGTCATAAAACCATAATCCACCCAAAACTGCTTTTGGTAAAACTGGCGCCTTAATTAAAAGAGCAGCAGACAAAAACATGCAACACAATCCTTAAATCAGGATCAATAACCTCCTGAAATAACTCAATAAATTTAGAACAAATCAGTTGATGGTAAAGTTTTCTAATTGCAGAGTGTGGAACGTCTCCGAGGTTTGAAGGTGGATTTATGGCAGCGGCGGCTGCTGCTGGTGTTCGTGGTCGACCAGAGGATGTAATTACATCATTTCTTGTTTTTCACAGACTCTGGTTAAAGCAAACGGGTTGTTCTGGTAGAATGAAAATGATTCTGATGAAATATGAAGAACTTAGGCTCGGAGTTGATCGTGTTTTCTGATGAGAAGTTCAAGGACCGTCAGAAGGTTGAAAATCTGATGATTGTTTCTGTTTGTGGCGAATAAATGGTGTAACTTTGGTGCTTTTTTCCCCCCTTTTTTTTTGAATATAATGTGGCTTTAAAGCCCCACTGGCAGGTTTTGGGGTTCAGATGGTTGAAGATTACTCCTTGAATCTATAATAAAATGTGAAGTCGACAAGTAGCTGCAGAGAGAAAAACTTGAACCTGGTTGAGTTTCATACAGTAGCATGTGTCCATATGGTCCAGATTATTCATTTTTGCCATCTTTTGTTAAAAGTAGAATGAAGTGATTTTAATGAAATGTTCTACTGATTGAACTGCAGGTCCCAAATGAGTACTTCAAGGACCGTGGGAAAGTTGAACATGTGCCCATTATTGCTGTTTTTACAGTTTCTGGCTGATACATTGTTTTATTTGGTGAACTTCCACTTCCAACCTGCTTCATGGTTCAGAGGGTCGAGCAGATTGTCGTTAAACGTTTAAACTAAACTAAAACTTTTACCTTTCAGTCTAACGTGTCTGGTTGATGTTTAACTGACTGTGTTGTTGTTGTCGTTGTTGCAGGTAAGCAGGGTCAGTGCTCGTACCAGGGTCTGACCATGTTCGACCAGGCCGTCTGGTCTCCGAAGCCCTGCGTCACCTGCCTGTGCAGCGGCGGCCAGGTGGTCTGTGACGAGCTCACCTGCCCGCCTGTCGGCTGCCTGTTCCCCTTCACGCCGGCCGGCCAGTGCTGCCCCGTCTGCATGGATCCAGGTAGAAGCACAACATGTGAGGCGCCACACAGCAGCATGTGGAGGCAGCAGAGAGAAAACGACAGGCTTCACTCAATCAGTATAAAATGTACACTGTAAAAAATTTTAACTACTTAAAAAAAAAAAGCTGACTGTAGTTTTACATATTTTGTTGAATCACTTCGTTAATACCCAGTAAAATCAAGTTAACGGTTAAAAAAAAAAAAAAGAGGCTAAAACTAAAAAAAAAGGTCTACAGAAAAAAATTAAAAAAAATCCAGATTTTAACAACATTCCAATGAAAACTTAATTTATTTTTTCTCACTGTATTTAAACCAGCAAGAAATATTTTACAGATTTTTAGATCTATCTCAATGGGTCAATCGTTCATTCACAGTTTTTATTTTTTTACAGTGTACATGATAAACTGGTCAGGATTAGCAGACTGGAATCAGACCAGTTTCCTCTTAAACAGCCGGGTTTCATGTGTGATCGTCAGTTTTTTACTTTCCGGGAGGAAATCACACTCGACAGTTTCCACCTCTGAGGCCTCCGCATGTTGCTCTGTTTCCATCGTGGCTTTAAAAATGTGGTTTTCACATTTTGGACCAGTCAGCGCACATGTTGTGAGAGTTTGAACACGTCTGTGTGTTCGGGGAGGCCACATGTAGCCAAACACGTCCAGGACTGGTTTCACCTTTTACTGCCTGTTTCAGAGCATGAGGACGCTCAGCGACAAACAGGTGAAGACAAACAGCTCAGAGCTACGACTGTGAGAGGAAAATAAACAGGAATGAGGGAGATTCTGGGGGAAGTTATTATGAACACAGCAGGAATTTAATCACTCAGCACCTGTACAGGCGAGTTTTAACTCAATCAGCAGACGTCGATCAAAGAGGCGTCTGTGGTTAAAATGTTCTGGCAACGTGAGGATAACTGTCACATACAAACCTGTCTCTACGTTACAGGACTGAATAATTAATCAGCTCCAAACCCAAATGTGAAACAGTGCAATTAGTAAAACGCAAAGGCTGCAATTTAGGACGAATACACCTCAGAACCCCGAAACCTGCTGGCAGGTTGATCTTTTAAAATCACCAGAACAACACCATTAAACACCAAAAAAACTAAGAACCGTAAGATATTTAACTCTCTGAGTGACTCAGCTGTGACCAACGGTCACGTGACAAGAATTAAGAGAGTTTTTAGGTTGAACTGCAGCCAGTGTTCACACAGAAAGAGG